>NW_022589724.1:22824721-22864671 GCF_004348235.1 Phoca vitulina | reverse complement strand
ACACACTCACACTCACACACCCAGACACGTGCTCAAACACACACACAGTCACACACCAGACACGTGCTCAAACACACACACTCACACACCCAGACATATGCTCACACACACACAGTCACACACCAGACACGTGCTCACACACACACAGTCACACACCAGACATGTGCTCAAACACTCACACACACACACCCAGACACGTGCTCAAACACTCACACACACACACCCAGACACGTGCTCAAACACACACACACACACCCAGACACGTGCTCACACACACACACACACCCAGACACGTGCTCACACACACACACTCACACGCACACACACTTGAACCCATGCCATCCAAACCCACACCCCAAGTGCCCCACAGCGGACACACACACATGCCCCAGCCGTGGCGGTGCTCTCTTGCTGTGTAACAAATGACCACCAACAGCAGCTTAAAGCAATACGTATTTATTACCTCCCAGTGTCCCTGGGTCAGGAGTTGGGTCCTCTGCTCGGGGCTTCACAACACTGTTTTCAAGGCGACTGCAGGGCCGCATTCTTACCTGGAGCCTCAACTGGGGGGCCCATCCCCCTCCACACTCATTCAGGTTGTTGGCAGAATGAATTTCTTTTTGGCCTGGGACGGAGGCTTTTTGCTGGCTGTTGGCTGAAGGCTGCTTGCGGTTCCTTGTCCCGTGGTCATCCTCAGCATGGCCGCTTACCTCATCGAGCCAGCAAGGAGAATCTCTAGTGTGCGCCAGCCAGCCAAAGCGGTGAGTGTGCGTGTGTCGTGTGTACGGTACCTAATCCGAGGAGTGACATCGCGTCACCTCTGCCATGTTCTGTTGGTTAGAAGTAAGCCAGAAGTGCCAGCACACTCAAAGGGAGGAGATCATACAGATGGGAAAGCTGGCCACCCTTGGGTCTGTCCACACCTGCTCGCGTACGTCTGTCCACCCCTGGCTGCACACACTCAGAGATCACGCGCCACAGAGGTCTGCTCACGGACCCCTTTGCAGACCCCTGTAGATGGGCTACCCGGAAGGTTCTGCAGAGCCTGGTCAGACAGGCGAGCACTGGACACTAGAATCACTCTGGTAGCCAAACACCCTCAGAACCTGGAAGTAAGCCCACCGCCCAGCCTGTTCCCAGTGTCCACCACCTCTTGTCGCCTCTCCTGACTTTTCAGCGCCTGGTCCCACTCAGTCCTACCTCCTCTTCATGTTCATATTCACAGCATCTACATGGGCCTGGTCCCTGGACTCCACCCTTGGATCCTGGCCTGGGTCTAACACCTGCCACCCCTTCCCCAGCCTTGATCTTGCCGTCGCCTGGGCCCCACCTGGTGTGACTGGCAATTCCTTTTAAAGTGAAGCGCACGACACTTTTTAAAGTCCCAACACTCACACCATCCCTCCCAGCTTCGAGTCAGCAAGGATCGGTTTTTTGGGTGTCTTTGACCAGTTTATTCAACTGCCTGAAAATGTTGGTTAACAATGCAGAGCCCCAGGGGCGCCTGGGTGGCTCAGCCGTCAGGCGTCTGCCTTCGGCTCAGGTCATGATCTCAGGGTCCTGGGATCGAGCCCCACATCGGGCTCCCTGCTCGGTGGGAAGCCTGCTTCTCCCTCTCCTACTCCCCCTGCTTGTGTTCCCTCTCTCGCTGTGTCTCTCTCTGTCAAATAAATAAATAAAATCTTTAAAAAAAAAAACAAAAAACAATGCAGAGCCCTGTGGCACAGCACTGGAGACCTCTCCAAAGGCTGTTACTGTTCGAGGACATGGCGGAGGTTTTGGAGCCCAGGAACCTGGGGAAATCACTTCTTCTCTCTGAGTCTCCATCCTCTTGTTTATAAAATGTGAATGAGAATTTTTCCTAATCAGTATCAACTAGAGCTAAACCTATACCTACCCTCTGACCAACAATTCTACTCCTAAGTATGTACCGCAGAAATGCGTACACACATCCATCAAAGCACAATTATAGAATGTTCATTGCAGAGCTATTCATAACAGCCCCAAAATGGAAACTACACAAATGTTCATCAGAACAGAATGGATTCTCTCTCTCCTTGTCTCTCTCCTTCTCTCTCTCTTGATATATGCACACACGTACACACACACACATTCTTGTTTAATGCAAAGACATTCTCTTATACACCTTCTTCTTACTCAAGAAATCTAACCCTGATTGAATGTGGGCTGTAGTGTAGAGGGAAAAAAAAGAAAGAAAAGGATAGAGTGGATACACACATTGTGCGTACGCAAAACAGCAATGAAAACGAACAGACCACAACCACACACACCAGCACGCGTGAATCGCACAATATCGAGCGGAAGAAGCCTGACACAAAGGCGAACATACTTTGTGATCCCACTTGTAGGAAGTTCAACAAGGAGCCAAATCGATGTGCGGTGTTAGAAGTCAGGCCAGTGGCTGCCCTTGGAGGGAGGTGGTGCCTGGAAAGGGGACAGGGCGGGGCCGGTTATGTGGGTGAAGAGTCACTGAGCCTTACTCTTCTTATTCTGTGTATGTTCCCTCAACAAAAAAACCTTAAAATAACAGAAGACTGCCTAATGCCTGATTTGCACCCAGTATGTAACAGCCACTCCCATGAAGACTAGCTCTTCCTTCTCCTTTCTGAAGAGTGTTCTCCTTCGTGAGGGGGCAGGAAGAAAACTAGAATGTTCTATCTTTGGTTAGCATTACACTCACACCAAGCCTCTATCCTGTGTCTCTCTCTCCAGACACACCCCTGGAGCACCTTCGGTGTGTTCTAAACATCTTTCACAAGCTTTGACTTTTCCCCAGCCTTCAAACCTTCAAACCTGCATTCCTACCCTGTCGCGCTCCTCTGGATCCTTCTTAATTATGCTTCTCCTTCCGTCCTGACTGAGCTGGGTAGCGCTCCCAGGGTGTTCGCACTGAGGTCTCCTGCTGCCCCTCCCTTCCTGGTCGGCCCCTCGCGGTTGGATTGTCAGAATTTCCTCTCTGCTCTCTCATCCTGCAATTTAATAACCAGCCTCAGCCTTCCCGCGAATTGCTTGACATCCCCCCTCCAAAGGAAGCGGAAGCCCGGGGAACAGTCTGATCCTGGTGCTGCCAGGATGCTGGGACAGCTGAGAACACCCGGGCATCCTATTTGCATGAGGACTCACCAGGCCTCCCAGGATCTAACCTGGTAATGACTTTGGAACTGACAGGTGGGCCCAGGTAAACCAGGACTCACACTTTTGAATTAAAAACGGAGATTTTAATCTGTTAATCTCAGAGGCTGTCTGAGTCCCCTCCCCCTCTGCAGAAGAGGAGATTGGCAGTCCTTGGTTTCTGGGGCTGGGTGACAATGGCAGAGAGAAGGAGCTAGGGTCAACTTGATATGGAATAGGAATCAGAAAATTTTCCCTGCAGAGGGCCAAATGGTAAATATTTTAGGCTTTGCAGGCAAAACAATACATGAACGAGTGGGTTGTGTTCAAATAAACTACATTTACAAGACAGGCATAGTTTGCAGACCCCTGGGATAGAAGATTGTCCGTCCTTTGAGAAATTCCTTGAGCCTCTTGGCAAAGGTCGCTGTGCAAACATCAGGCTCGGGGTCCCTTTGGTAGATTAACAGAATCGTACCAACTGCTCTGAAATGAAAATTGATCTCAGGCCCTCTCCTCTCTTCAGCCACCCTGGGAAGGGACTCAGGTGGATTCCAAATGTGAAGACTTCATTCCCATCACCCTCCACAGTAATGAATGGACCCCACATCGCCAGGACCACAGACCGGATCCGTCCCAGTTGCTTCCTGTCATTCATTCCACACTGTGTGTCCGCATCCCGAACCTCTTCTGCCTGCTTTATTACCCTGAATGCCAGTCCCCATCCCTTCCCTCCTGGAAAACTGTGGTGGCCTCCACTGGTCTCCCTGTCTCCTCCTTTCTTCCTCCGAGTCACTAGGGGCACAATCTCTCCTAACTCCGATCCTGCTGTGCCTCCAAAACCTTCCATGGCTTCCCATGGCCTGTTTACAAAGCCCACCTTCCTTAATGTAGTGTAGTGGACACTTATTATTTAGTCGCCCAGACTCTTCCCATTTCTGGGGCTCCTGTCCTTTTTCTGGAAAGTTCTTAATCTCCCATTCCCAACATACATGCATATGGGTGCACTCCATCCACAGGATTCTGGCATGAGCAGCCATGTGAATCAACATGACCCTTCTCTGAGCCACAATCGATTGGTCCAGGTGTGGGCAAATGACTCAAGTTGGATCAATCAGAGGCCTTGCCTGGGATTTTGGACCTGGAGCTGAAATGAAAGGTCAGGCTCTTTGGATGTAAACCTAAGATCCTCGTGGGCTGTGCCCTGCCATGACCCAGGAGAAGAGAAGGTCAGACGTCAGCTGGAGGAAAGCAGACAGAAGCAAAGAGGGAAGTGGGGCATGAGACAGAGAGCATTTCCTGGACTGGCTATTGGACATGTCAGGGCCTGGTTCTGTGTGCACCCAACCCTTGCCCTCAGGGAGCCAGCGGGCCCTCCAACTCTCCCTCTCTTGGACTTGAGTCTCCTAGAGGTGGCCTCTGTTGCTGGCGGCCAGGAGTGAGATTCCAAATATCACAATGGGGTCCTGTGACCCTGACAATCAGGGGTATTGGCCTGGAGCACAGTCCCAAGGTCCTCTGGTATTCAGGACATTCACCTCTTAATTGCTGGCGATTGGAGACATCCGGCACTTCCAGGGAAGAGCCAGGGTGGACTGGTATCAGAGGGGGGAGGGGTTGCTGTGCAGGGATTTGGGCCAGCAACTATTTACCAACCGAAGAGAAGTGTTTGCATCTAAGGAAGATGCCTGCTGAAAATAAGCCATGACCGTCAGCAGAACTGACCCTTCACACTCAGACTCCACCTGTCTCAGCCAGCCCAGGCAGCCACACAGAAATTTATTTTCTTGTGGTTCTGGAGGCTGGGATCAAGGTGTCAGTTGATTCGGTTCCTGGCGAGAGCTCCCTTCCTGGCTTATAGTTGGCCTTCCTCCTGTGTCCTCGAGTGACTAGGGGAGAGAAAGAGACTGCAAGCTCGCTGGGGTCTCCTTAGAAGGGCATGAATCTCATCATGAGGGCCTCACACTCATGACTTCATATAATCCTAATCATCTCCCAAAGGCCCCACCTCCAAATACCACACTGGGGCTTAGGGGTTCAACATGTGGATGTTGAGAGGACAGAAACATTCAGTCCATAGCGCCACCTTACTATCAACAGTCACTCGACAAACATTTATGGAATATGCCAACACTGTGTCAGGCGCTGGGGCTCAGTAGTGTTGAAGACAGAGCTGGGTCTGCCCTCTTACTGCCTTATGGGTCATGCTAGTCTAGGCACCACTCTCCCAGGGCACCCTCAGCCATTCCTTCTGAAATGCCCGTGCCCTTCTTCTCTGACCTCATACCAGCCTCCAGCCGTCCTCTTCTTCACAGAGGCCTCTCAAAACCTCCAGTCTACATGGGATCCCTCCCTCTGCCCCTTTTATTCTGAGCTCTCTTCAGGCTGCTGTCCCTGAATCTCCCGGAATCCACCTCACGTTCCCATTCTTTGTGTCGATCTCCCACCACCCCACAGCCCCAAACACACAATGGCCGAGGGCTTTCAGAGGACAGTGGTGGGGTCGGAGTTATCTGTGTGTTGCCCAGCAGCTGCTAGCCCTGAGCTCTGCACACAGTAGGGGCTTTAACTGCCCTTCTCACTGATTGCTGATAATCCAGTTTTCTTCTGCAGATATGCTCTGCTGATGGAGCTTGGTGAGAAGGAGTGAATGGAATGCCAATAATTCCACGAGGCCACGCTGATTACATCTCTCCCCGTTCTGAGCTTTTCACTGTTTTCCCCCATCCATTTCCTTTTGGACAAAGGTCAAGCCCCTTAACGTGAACAGTGGTAACGTTGCTACCTGCTCTGGGCTATGCTTACAGCTCCAGCTCACCTGGAAACTCCGATCACCCCGAACCCCTAGCCCTTGCTCTCCTCTCTTGCCCCTGGGCTTTTGCACATGCTATTCTGTCTACCTGTATCAATTTCCCCAGTACCCCTCCTCTTTCTCATGGCTAACACTCAGCTTGCTCCAGGAAGCCATTCCTGATCCCTCCACCCCAACTCCCAAAGCCTGGTCCAATGGCCCCCAACACACTCTCATAGGACCCTGTCCTTCCCTTGCTGTAACATTTATCATAGTCATTACCTGTTAAATGGTTTGTACCCCTCGTAAGATCTATGTGGGCAGTGACTACCTCTGCCCAGCCTAACTTGGTATCCAAGGACCTAACAGAGTGCTTAGAACCTTGCTTTTTCAAGGTGTGGTCCTCAGAACAGCGGCATCACCATCACCCAGGTGCTTGTTAGAAATGCAGCTCTAGGGGCGCCTGGGTGGCTCAGCTGGTTAAGTGTCCGACTCTTGATTTCAGCTCAGGTCATGATCTCAGGGTCATGAGATCAAGCCCCGCATCGGGCTCCATGCTGGGTGTGGAGCCTGCTTAAGATTCTCTCTCTCTCTCCTTTTGCCCCTCCCCTGCCTATGCTTATGTAGGCGCTCTCTCTCTCTCTCTCAAAAAAGAAAGAAAGAAAGAGAGAGAGAAAGAAAGAAGAAAGAAGAAAGAAAGAAAAGAAAGAAAGAAGAAAGAAAGAAAGAAAGAAAGAAAGAAAGAAAGAAAGAAAGAAAGAAAGAAAGAAAGAAAGAAAGAAAGAGGGGCGCCTGGATGGCTCAGATGGTTAAGCGTCTGCCTTCGGCTCAGGTCATGATCCCAGGGTCCTGGGATCGAGCCCCACATCGGGCTCCTGGCTCAGCAGGGAGCCTGCTTCTCCCTCTCCCTCTGCCTCTCTCCCTGCTCATGCTCTCTCTCTCTCTCTCTGTATCTCTGTGTCTCGAATAAATAAAATCTTAAAAAAAAAAAAAAAGAAAGAAAAAAAGAGAGAAATGCAGCGCTAGAACCCCTGCCCCACCCCCTGACCTAGCCTCCCATATTCTGTATTTTAACAAGTCCTAGGAAACTCGTGTGCACATAAAGTCTGGGAAGGACTTATTCAGGTCAGTGGTTCTCAAACATTGGTAACTCCTGGGGGATGGTTTCAACCACGGAGCCCTGCACCCCCTCGCGCTAAGAGTCTGAGGTACCTGATCTGAGGTGGAGCATGCACATCTGGAGTGGTTAAAGCTCTCCCCGTGATCCTAATATACCGCAGAGCTTAAGAACCCCTAATCTGCTCAGTAAATACCGCTTGAATGAGTGAACCAATGTCTACTGAGCTTTTCACATAATCCTCATAACACCCCTGGGAGGTATGAAATAATACTATCCCCATTTCACAGAGGAGGAACGTGAGGCTCAGGCAGGAGAAGGATGACCAAAAGTAGCGGCGGAGTCCAAAGCCCCCCAATCTTTGCCTTGCTCCAAGCGATCTCCGGGGACAAGGACAAGGACAAGGACAGTCCTCAGGAATGAAACTTGGCTCCATCCTGGCTCTTCCTCCCTGAGCAGGCAGCAGCCCCTGTAGGCACATGGGAAAACAAGCCCCTTGGGGCACCAGGAGGCAAAAACACACATAAATAAAACTTGAACCGCAGTGCGCTGCGAAGATTAGGCATATATTTATAAAAATCACCAGAGCCACTGTTCCTCGGTTTCGTGTTTCATTTACGGCGAACACAAATAGATTCAGCACGAATATCTGGGATCAAAACAGAGCTGCAGGTTCCGGAGCATCTGTGCTATAGGAGGTGCAGTATGCACTGAGATAATTTTAGCCAAATGTGTTATAAACAAGATCTGCAGAACTGCGCGGCGGGCTGAGTTTTGAAAACTTAGGATTCTAAATGTATAAATTGTTTGGAACATTTAACATCTAGTCATTAAGCAGTCACCCCTTGCCCTCCGTTTTCAACGAGAAGCTTGCCGCTCGGCAGCCTCCAGCTGACACCCCCTTCCCAAGTATTAAATAGGGACCAGTAGGCTGTGATGCACACACACGCGCGCGCGCACACACACACACGCACGCGCGCATAGACACAGGCCCACAAGCAAGCGCGCACACACACCAGCTGGTCCAGACCGTTCCTTGGAAGGCAGAAGCAGCATAACATCCATTCACCGCTGTGCTGCAAAGACCGTTTCTCAGACACTGAGGCCTTTTTTTTTTTTCCTGTTGAATTTTTTAAAACCAGTCTTACACCTCAGGTTCCAAACAGCCCCTCAGGCTGATGAGGATAGGGCCAGGGAGGCGGAGAGGCAGGGAGGGAAGAAGGAAGGCAGTGGGATGTTTATACTTCATCATGTAGTCTGCACTACTTTGACCAGGGAAGGATATCGTTCCCTCTTTACAAGGAATAAAACTGAGGCTGCAAGAAGTGACATGCCCAAATCAGAGAGCTGTCAGGAAGCAAGGCTGGGATTTCAACAGAAGGGGAAATTGTCTAAATGGCAGCCATATGGCAGATAGGGAGTCTTGATACCCACTTGAGTTGTTTCTTTTAAAATACCTGAAATCCTTCTTTCGCCTATTAAACAACCCCTTTTGAATCATAGCACTATGTGTTCATAGCAACTAATCAAATGGTACAGAAAAGGTTGTGATCAAAAACAAGTCTTCCACTCCTTCCTACCCTCAGCCCCACCTACTCCATCCCACCTGGACAAAACAATTAAAAAATATAGTTTGTCTTTCTAACTCTCTCTTGAGTAACTCCATATTTCTAGCGAGCTTGTTTTTCTTTCTATTTCTTGGTTTATCATCTTTGTACAATATCAACTCCATGATCTGAAAGATGGGAATTTAGCTCATGGAGTCTACCTCTTTTCTTCTTTTTCTCCCAACATGTGATGCTTAAATAATTATTTTTAAATCTCCTATTTGTTACCTTTGAAACTTTAAGTGGTATGCAAATAATTTATTTAAAACCATTGTTTCTTCTTCACAACTCTTAAACTATTTTTTAAAAAATATTTCTTGACCCCTCACTTTGAAAGTGAGGATTTTGCACTCCTATCCTTTGCTTCTCCTTTCTGCCAGCTACAATTCTATTTTCCCATTGTCACTAGCTATTTTTGCTAGCATTTATCAACCACAATAAATACCTCTGTGCTTGGGCCATAGTTTGACTTTGAGTTGAAAGTCAAGAAATAGCATTCACTTTATTAAGACTGTGCAAGTATTATTTATTGATGAGTCAAGTAATAACTTAGGATTTCACTTCTCTAAAATAAAATATCAAGACCCCTGGGTCACTTAGTAGGAGACTTTTCCTAACATCACAGTCAAATTGATTCTCTTTTTTTATGATCTATCAAACACTAAAAACATTGCCACATATTAGTTTACCTTGTATTTGGACCATGACTTTCTTACAAATGTTTGCATTTCCTGGAGTTTCTAATTGCCTTTTTTTTCTTTTTTACACCTTATTACGTCTTCATTTTTTTTTTTTTTTTCCAAATTTTCTATTACTCTACTAGTCTGTTGAATCCCCCACTTCCTCAGACACTTCTCTTTCTAACCCACACATTCTCCTCCTCCCTTCTGGACAGGTTGCTTTCTAACCCTACAACCTCACCGTCATCTTTCTGTTTTGGGATTGGACTCATTGTTCCTAAGTCTCATGCCTTTTTCTTTCTGGGCTTATTTCCTTCTTATTACTAGAATACATCTTCAAATAACCTCCTAAAAAGAAGTGTATGGAAAGTAAATTTTATGAATCATTGCATGTCTAGAAATATTCTCTCCCTCACATTTGACTGATAATAAGGATGGGCATTGCATCTAACTTGAAAATCATTTTCTTTCAGAATGTTAAAAATATTTCTCTTTTATCTTTTGGAACCTAGTGTTGCCGATGGGAGGGATAGTGCTAGTCTGATTCCATTCTTTTGTTGGTGGACTGCTTTTTCTCTCTGAAAATTTTTAGGATTTCTCCTTTACCTTGATATTTCACAAAGATGTGCCTAGGTATGTGTATTTTACCCATTGTGCTGGGTATGTAATGGGTCCTTTCAATGTAAAGATTGTGAAATTCTCTGCTGCTATTTCTTTGGCTATTTCCAACCCCTCCCCCCTCCTCTGTTCTCTGCTCACTCTATATAAGGCTCAAAATGGTCCATATAGAACTCATCCTTATAATATATACATACCTATGTGTTGCAGGGTCTCTGGTGAATCTTTTTATTATAATTTTAATCCTTCAGGTTTACTTTTTATCCTCTGATTGTTCATTTTTCTCATGACAACCTGTCTTGGTTTTATGGCTGTAATATTTTATAACCTGAGTATATTAATTAGAGGATATTTAAAAATTCTCTTCTGTTTTCTGAATTAGTTCTATTTCCTCTTGGGTCAATTTTTCTGTTTAGCTTGATCTTTTTAGAAAATTTCATGATGTTGGTTCTCTTCATATGCTTGCTGCTCCTTGGGTGTCTGTTAATATTTTTAAAAGGACTGTGGGTTTCCTCTGCTGTTTTGTAAGAAGATTAGTTTTCTACTAGGCCTCCCACCAACTGAAGATTTTGTGTGCTCCACATAGGATAGAAGGGAGCATGTAACTTGGCAAGTATGCCAAGAGTCAGCCCCTAAATGTTAGAATGAAGAAACCTTCACTCTAGGTCACTACAATACATACTAGGAGCCTTAGATTTCCCAGACAACTTTCTTAGTTTCTTTATAAAAGAGTCTTCTGGGTTTTGGCCTGGGGTAAGTACTGCAGCCTGTTTTCTACACAAAATAAAAGACGGGGCTGGAGAGACAAACATGTAAACCCATGTACAGACCTGCAGGTAATGTGTTGCCCTCAGCCCCTCTTCTCTTTTACCCTCCACCAAAGCTGCTGACTCTAAGACTGAATATTTCCGTAGACCTTCTCTGTGATCCTCTGGGAGTGTATTCTAGGCTGGGCCCACTCCATCCATCAACCCTCTCCTATCTGTTTTCTTCCTTTTATACATTTGCTGAATCTGTTGTTTTAAGAGAAAGATGATGAACCTCCCCAAGCCCAACATTTGCTATTGTGGACTTACTCTTTCTTTAACTTAACTTTTCTTCTTTTATTTTGGTGGTGGGTCAGAATAGGAGATAGGGGACAAAGGTGTGGGCCCAGCAGTACATCTTGAACTGGAAGTGCTGAATGCCTGGATTCTGCTAGGAATGACCAATGGTTACCACCTTTTATAGGTTCTAAACAGTAACAGTAATGACTCTGCATTAAATAATTTTGTATAATAATATAATTTAATATTGTACCATTTACATTAAGTAAATGACTGTCCACCAAATGATAATGTTTTTTCAAATTTGAAGTAGATTTAAGGTAGATTCTGATTGCAATAGCTGTTGGGTCTACATTTACCAGAGGGCTTTCCTCACGATGTCCATTTCTCCCAGGGACCCAGTGAAGCAGGCATTGCCCACCCTTTGCGGGTACAGAAACTGAAGCTCAGAGAGGTTGAGTTACTTGCTCAAGGTCACACAGTCAAAAAGGAACATTTCCCATGTAAGTTTCTGGGATTTAGCAGAGCTGAGATCAGAGTGGAATCTGGAAGAAGAAGCTCCAACTTAAAACAGAAGAAGCTCATAAATGGGAGGAAATATTTGCAAATCATATATCTGATAAATAACTTGTATCCAGAAGATACAAAGAATGCTTACAACTCAATAATAAAAAGACAGGGGCGCCTGGGTGGCTCAGTCATTGGGCGACTGCCTTCGGCTCAGGTCATGATCCCAGGGTCCTGGGATCGAGCCCCGCACCAGGCTCCCTGCTCCATGGGAAGCCTGCTTCTCCCTCTCCCACTCCCCCTGCTGTGTTCCCTCTCTCGCTGTGTCTCTCTCTGTCAAATAAATAAATAAAATCTTAAAAAAATATAATAAAAAGACAAACAACCCAATTACAAATTGGGCAAAAGATCTGACTAGGCATACTTCAAAAAATTTATACAATGGTCGTGTGAATTATATCTCAATAGAGTTGTTTAAAAAAGGAAGGAGAAAACAGATGGGAAATAAAGAAGGAATGAAAGTGGAATATCATCTTTTCATTCATGGTGGGCTGACAGGATGAAGCAGGGAGGACCCAGGCTGAAGTAGGGGTGTGGGGCAAGTGGGACCTTATCAGGAGTACAGAGATGGGTGGCACAAGCAGGAGACTAGACACAAGGCATGTCATTAAGATCTTTTAACAGTTACCCCTGACCCTTTGGGTGGCTGCACCAGTCTTAAAGTGACACTTGCGTTATAATGACACTCCCAACTCCCTCAACTAGAGCAGGATGTGGTCCTTTCATGGAAAAGCTCCTCCCACCCTCACCCATTTCCACCCCACCCCTGCCTTCCAAGAACAGGCTTTACTTATAATCATAGCTACATTAGTGGCAGACAATTAGGATAAACTCTTTAAAAACATTTTTTTACTATAGAAGATTTCAAATATGTACAAAAATAGGGTGGTATAATGAACGCCCATGTACTCATGCCTTAGCTTCAACAGCTATCGATGTTTTGTTAATCTTGTTTCATTTATGCACCCCACCACCACCATATGCTAAATTCTGTACCTCCACATATATTATCTTATTGAATCCTCACAACAAGCCCATGAGGTAGGTCCTCTGATTATCCCCACTTTTCAAACCAAGACCCAGAGTGGTGAGGTCACTTGCCCAAGAAAGTGGCAATACTGGGATTTGAACCCAAGACAATCTGATTTCAGACCCTGTGTTTTTATGCTATCCCTTGCTGTGTGCAACAGAGGGGTAGAGAAGGGTATCCCCATCCCCCCACCGGCAACCCTCAATCTCAACCCATCTTGCAATAAGCCTTGACCCAGGGGGGCTAGGTGCTGTCAGTGCCAGTGTGGAAGTAGAAGAGTCAGAAGCAAGAGCTCTTCCAGAGCTGACACTATGACCTTGGGTAAGTCACTGTCCCTGTCTTAACTACAGGTTCCTCATGGGTCAAATAGGAATAAGACTCCCTACCTAACAGAACCACTGTCAGGTTTTAAAGACGCAAATGGGGGCACCTGGGTGGCGCAGTTAAGGGAACCACTCTTGGTTTAGGCTCAGGTCATGATCTTAGGGTTGTGAGATTGAGCCCTGCGGCGGGCTCCATGCTCAGTGCAGAGTCTGCTTGGGATTTTCTCTCCTTCTCCTTCTTCCCTCCCTTCCAGGCTCTCTCTCTCTCTCTCTCTCAAATAAATAATTAAATAAATCTTAAAAAAGAAGACACAAATGATAAAAGTGCCTAGCACATAGTAAATGCTCTACACATGCAGTAGAATCTATAGGCTAATCTAAGCTGGGGAGCTGGGATGGGGGCAGGCAGAGGAGGAAGGGCCAAACCCATCTTGGGGGAGCCCCGTTTGGTGGGGGTGGAGCCTCTATAGGAATCCAGAGACTTTGTCCCTCTAGTGCCTCAGTGTATAAAGTCCTAATGCTGGGAGTTCAGGGTGGCCCTGTTCCAGACTCCATTCAGGTCCTGACACCGGAATAGTAATGACTTTAAACAATGACTGCCATCACTAGGTCTCACCATGTGCTTGACCCCTACATGAGGACACTGAGGCTCAGAGAGTGGAGGGAATGTGCTTCTCCTCCCCCTTTCCACTTGAACAATAAGCCAGAAGCTTCCACAGGCAGACATCAGGATTATACCTGGTTCTCAAATCCCTAACCACACCACTCCTTGGCAGTCAAAGCTAAGCTCCCCGTGAGAGGAATGTGAAGACAGTGGCAGATCTCAGAGGAAGGACGTTCACATTGGGTGGGGGCATTAAACACTTGGCATACGTTCGATCTTGAGAGAGAATTGGTTATCTTTATGACATAGATTGTGTTTCCAAAGGGGGCCCAATGATATCTTCCATCCCCACATTCTTGATATGTTTCCTTGTCACTCACCCATCAAGAGATGGCATCTATTTCTCTCCCTTAGACTCTGACCTGTCCCGTGACTTCCTTGGACTAATGGAATGCAGAAGTGACACTGTATGATTTCCTAGGCTAAGCCTTAAGAGGTCTGCAGCTTCCACCTTCACCTCTTGAAATGCTCCTTCTTGGAACCCAGCCGTCATGCTGTGAGGGAACCCAAGCAGCCACGGGGAGAGGTCCCGCAGAGGAAAACAGACTCCCTGACCAACAGCCTTGGTGGAGATTCCAGTCAGCATTCTCTGCCAGCTCTGTGAGGGAGGCAATATTGGATCTTCCACGCCTTCCAGAGCTTCAGCTTACACCTGTGGAGCAGAATTACTGTCTGGTCAACACATAGTATTATGAGAATAATAAATAGCTGCTGTTGCAATTGCACTACTAGGCACATGCACCCCAATGTTTATTGCAGCAAAGTCCACGATAGCCAAACTATGGAAAGAGCGCAGATGTCCATTGACAGGTGAATTGATAAAGAAGATATGGTATATATACATACACACACACACACATATATATACACATACACATACACACACACACAACAGAATACTACTCAGCCATCAAAAAATGGAATCTTGCTACTTGCAACATTGTGGATGGAACTAGAGGGCATTAATGTTAAATGAAGTAAGTCAGTCAGAGAAAGACACTTATCATATGATCTCACTCATATGTAGAATTTAATCAAAACAGAGGATCATAGGGGAAGAGAGGAAAAAATAAAACAAGACGAAATCAGAGAGGGAGACAAACCATTAGAGACTCTTAATCACAGGAAACAAACTGAAGGTTGCTGGAGGAGAGGGAGGTGGGGGGATGGGGTAACTGGGTGATGGGCATTCAGGAGGGCATGTGATGTGATGAGTACTGAGTGTTATATAAGACTGATGAATTGCTGAATTCTACTTCTGAAACTAATAATATGCTATATGTTAATTACTTGAATCTAAATAAAATAAAATAAAATAAAAAACTTAAAAAGAAAAAAACAGCTGCTTTTGTAATCCATAAACTTTGGGAGTGGTCATTATGCAGGGGTAGGTATCAAAAAATCTCATTTTTTCCCAGCTTTATTGAGATATAACAGACATATGACATTGTGTAAATTTCAGGTATACAACATGATGATTTGACAGATGTATATATTGTTAGGTTTGTGAGTGTGTGTGGTGAGAACTTTTAAGAGCTACTCTCTTAGCAACTTTCAAATATACCATACAGTATTGTTAACTATAATCACTGTGCTATACATTAGATTCCCAGAATTTTTTATCTTATAACTGGAAATATGTACTCTTTCACCCATTTCTCCCACACCCCTGCCTCTGGCAACCACTCATCCACTCTCTGTTTCTGAGTTCAGGCTTTTCAGATTCCACATATAAGTGAGATCATACAGTATCTGTCCTTCTCCATCTGACTTATTTCACTGAGCATAATATACTCAAGGTTCATCCACATTGTTGCAGATGGTAGGATTTTTCTTTTTTATGGCTGAATAATATTCCATTATATGTGAAATGTATGTATGTATATACACATATAAATCACATTTTCATATATATATTTTTTAATCATATATTTTCTTTATTGGCTCATCCACCAATGGACACTTATGTTGTTTCCATGTCTTGGGTATTGTAAATAATGCTACAATGAACGTGAGGATGCAGATATCTCTTAGAGAGGGTAATTTCATTTCTTTTGGGTATATACATAGAAGTAGGATTGCAGGATCATGTGGTAGTTCTATTTTTAATTTTTTGAGGAATCGCCATACTGTTTCCCACAGTGACTGCACCAATTTACGCTCCCACCAAGAGTGCCCAAAGTTTTCCCTTTCTCCACATCCTCACCAACACTTGTTATCTCTTGTCTTTTTATAATAGCCATTCTAACAGGTGTGAGGTGATTTCTCACTATGTTTTGGTTTGCATTTCCCTGATGATTAATGATGATGAGCACCTTTCTTTTTTTTTTTTTTTAAGATTTTATTTATTTATTTGATAGAGAGAGAGATAGCAAGAGAGGGAACACAAGCAGGGGGAGTGGGAGAGGGAGAAGCAGGCTTCCCGCGGAGCAGGGAGCCCGATGCGGGGCTCGATCCCAGGATCCTGGGATCATGACCTGAGCCGAAGGCAGACACTTAACGACTGAGCCACCCAGGCGCCCCTGGTGAGCACCTTTCAATGTTCCTCTTGGTCATTTGTATGTCTTCTTCAGAAAAATGTCTGGGGGTGCCTGGGGGGCTCGGTGGGTTGGGCATCTGCCTTCAGCTTAGGTCATAATCCCAGGGTCCTGGGATTGAGTCCTGCATCGGGTTCCCTGCTCAGTGAGGAACCTGCTTCTCTCTCTGCTGCTCCCCCTACTTGTGTGTTCGTGCTCTCTCTCTATATATATCTCTCTCTGACAAATAAAATCTTTAAAAAAAAAAGAAAAGAAAAACGTCTGTTCAGGTCCTTTGCCCATCTTGAAATTGGATTATTTGTTTTGTTGTGGTTGAGTTGTATGAATTCCTTATATATTTTGGATATTAACATCTTATCAGATATATGATTTCCAAATATTTTGTCATTCCATGGTTGTTTTTTCATTTTGTTGATTGTTTCTTTTGCAGTGCAAAGGCTTTTAGATTTGATGTAGACTCACTTGTTTATTTTTGCTTTTGTTGCTGGTGCTTTTGATGTCATATTCAAAAGATCATTGCCAAGACCAATCTCAAAGAGATTTTCCCCTATTTTTTTTCTAGCAGTTTTATGGTTTCAGGTCTTTAATCTATTTCAAGTTAATTTTTGGAAGTGGTGTAAGGTGAGAGTCCACAATTTCATTCTTTTGTGTGTGAACATCCTGTTTTCCCAGCACCATTTATGGGAGAGACTATCCTTTCCCCATTGAGTACTCTTGGCTCCTTGTCAAATATTAGTTGACCATATATTGTTGGGTTTATCTCTGAGCTCTCTCAACTCTGTTCCACTGGTCTATTTTTATGCCAGTACTATATTGTTTTGATGATAGCTTTGTTGCATAGTTTGAAATCAGGCAATGTGATGCCTCCAGCTTTGCTCTTCTTTCTCAAGATTGTTTTTAGGTATTCAGGGTCTTTTGCAGTTCCATATGAATTTAGGATTATTTTTTCCATTTCTGTAAAAAATGCCATTAGAATCTTGATGGGGACTGCATTGTATCTATAGAGTGCTTTGGGTAGTATGGACATTTTAATAATAATCTTCCATTCCATGAACATGGGATATCTTTCCATTTATTTGTGTCTTCTTTAATTTCTTCCATCAATGTCTTACAGTTTTTGTTGTACAGATCTTTCACCTCCTTGGTTAAATTTATTCTCAGTGTTTTATTGCTTTTAGTGTTACTGTGAGTGGGATTATTTCCTTTATTTCTTTTTCAGATAGTTCGTTGTTAGTGTATAGAAATGCAACTGATGTTTGTGTGTTGATTTTGTATCTGACAACTTTACTAGATTTGTTCATTCTGACAATTTTTTTGCTGGAGACTTTAAGGCTTTCTGGACATCCCATTTTTCAAAACATCCCATGCTGATGATGTGGAGACTGAGACTCAGAGTAGTTAAGTAACACACCCAGGGTCACCGCTAGAATTCACAATCTGGACTCCATGCAAAGTCTGCCTGACTCCAAAGCCTTCCTCGCACAAGATATTGCTTGTGCTGTTCAGTGTTTGAAACAGCCCTTAGCACTAGAGGGAACAACACCTCTTAGAGAAGAAGAGGAAAGATGAGGTTATGCACTTCAGCACCTATAGCTTCTTCCCCGCTTTAACTGCTAAGCCCCTACCTGCATGTACATGTGATGTGTGGCTGTGTGTATAGAGGTGGGGAGTCATCATGAGCATCTGCACGTGCCTCTGGGTGTTGGCGGATCTGTGAACATGTGGTGCCTATGTGTATGCTGTCATTGCGGCGTGCGTTGATATGTGCGCACGACATGTGTGTGGGTGGGGGAGAATGTGTCGTGTGTGGCATGTGTTGGTGTGTGTTTGTGTGTGTGTGTGAGGAGGTGTGGGATACGCGGAGAGCTGTTTTTGTGGAGTGGTATGGGTTTGCGGGGCCAGGCCTGTGCTGTGTACATGTGTAAGGGCGGAAGGGGGGGTGCGTGGCGCGTGATGTGTGGCGTGTGTTCCGGGAGAGGAGATCCAGAGACTGGTCTCGGGTGTGTTTTCCCTCCTCGAGCATCCCAGCATCTTGCTGACACTGATCTGGGTCTGAGAACGTCTTTCCTGAATAAACATGATGTCATTTCCATTCCATTCAGCCTGCGCCGGGACAGCTGCTGTCAGCATCACTGAGGGAAATGCCACCTCGGCCCTGACAGCTGCCACTTGGCACACTTTGTAGAGAGCTTCTCCGGCAGGAAAAAAAACCAGCCAGTCGTGCAGATGCTATTTAAAGTCTGTTGCATCTTGATGAGAAATGTAGAGGAAACTAAAGTGTGCTGGAGGGATGGCTCAGGACCCTGGGCTGGGGGCAGGGGGAGACTCGGGTGTCTGTTGTGCAGGCTCCGTGTATCTTGAGCTAAGTCTAGCCTTACCTCCCATTTTACAGATGATGAAACTGAGGTCTAGAAAGGGGAAGGGGCTTGTCTGAGATCAAAGAGCAAGTCAGAGTCACAGAACATGAGAGCTAGGAGTCACAGTCAAAATTTTCAAATCTAACTCCTATAATGTACCAAAGGGGAAACTCTGGCCCAGAAAAGAGAAGCAATTTGCCCCAGTTCAGGCAGCAAATCAGTGGCAGAGCTGAGACTAGAACCCAGCTCTCAGGCATGGGTATTTGACCTTTGGCTTGAACACACTGAGAGTCTCTGTCTTGCATACAGTAGGAGCTAAACAAGTATTTGTTAAATGAGACTTGCACTGCTTTGGATGACTTCGAAGTGCATTGAATTGTCCTTATCCCATCCAGGAATATCATGTGCCCGTCCTGTCCAGCTGCCTCTAGAGCTTCCAACATCCTGGAATTTATTCTACTCTAGCAGGGAGGATGTGCGATGTGCCTGGTCAGGGCTGGGAACTTCTTGCTCTTTGAACTTGATGTGATGCAAACCCTGGCTTGAGTTTGACCCCATCTGGCTGACTTCTCCTGTTCAAATTCCTTACAACGGCATTCAAAGCTTTTCATTACCTGGTCTCTTTCCACGCTCACCCTCACCTCTTCCTGTTAACCAGAGATCCTATCATTTCTCATTCTCCCAGAGTAAATTGTGTTCTTTCACACTTCTGTATGCTTTTGCATATGCTTTTGCCTAGATGGACCTTTCTCTGCCAAGAGCCCACTCTGTATCATGGAACAGGTAGAGTAGCTGTTCTTGGGCTCACCACCTCATGGACATCCCTTGGTCATAAACCTTACCACAATAAGTTAAATTTGATGCTCTGACTCCCCAAAAGACCAAGAGCCATCAGGCAGACACAGAGGCTGAGCAGTGTCCATATCCCCAACACCCAACTCAGAGCCTGGAGTAGAAAAGTCCTGATGAAATGTTTATTGAATGAATGTCCTGCACAATGAATTACTGATGGGCCATGGCAGAAACTCTGGCCCTGGAGAAGTGAAAGGAAAGAATGGCACCAGCATGGCATTGAGTTCCAGGTCAAATTAAGAAGCCAACCTCTAGCAATTCATAAAATTCAGCCAGCTGTGTCTTTAAGATCTTGCTTCTACACTTTCTGGGCTGTTGACTGACAACTCCGTTCTCACACTCATCCTGGCACCTCACTGATACCTAAAGCATTCATCAGGTTGGTTGTCTCTTGATGGCTCAAGGCCCTAAGTGACTTCTTATTTCTCCCTTAACTTCCAGAAAAATTCCATTACTCTCATTGAGATGGATTATCTTGGATGTTGGGAAAGCAATCTGATTTATAATTCAAATATAATGCAATAGAAATAGAATACAATAAAAACTTGAGCATTCAAGTAAAAACTGAGTTTGACAGCTTCCTTATATTTAAAGACTAATGAGATGTGGTCAAGTACAATTTTCTGATATTGTATATTAAGATGTGTCAACATTTGGAAGGTCTGCACAATACAGTCAACCAATATTTTCCAAAAGACAATGCATCATATTATAAAATCATTCAAAAGATCCATTCAAAATGTAAGATATCAACTATACTCAAATTTTTAAAATTAAAATTAAAAAAGAAATGTATTTTATTTAAAAAATGCAAAAAGACCAATGAATTTTTATGAAATAGAATATGAAAAGTTCACTGCTATGATTCAGAGTGCAAATTGCAACTAACCTTTTAAAAACTACTTCTCAAGTTTTAGTATAGTATCAAAGAACAATATCCATAATTATCTGAAAAAACTATTAAAATTCTCCTCCTTTTTCCAACTACATATTTGCATGAGATCAGATTTTTTTATATACTTCAACCAAAACATATCGTAACAGATTGAATGCCAAAACAAATGTAAGAATCTAGCGTTTTCCTATTAAGCCAAACATTAAGGAGATTTGCAAAATGTGAAAGGATGCCACACTCCTCTCCAAACTTTTGTTTTGGAAAATACAGCTATTTTTCATAAAAACCATGTTATTTATGTTAACAGGTAATGGGTTTATTGTTCTTTTTCAATTAATTAATTAATTAATTAATATTTTTACAATTTCATTTTTAATGTTAGAATGGTAAATATCAATAAATATAAATAACATAAATAAAAACTCTGATCTCCAATAATTTTTAAGAGTATAAGAGAGCCCAGGGACGCCTGGCTGGCTCAGTTGGTAGAACATGTGACTCTTAATCATGGGGTTGTGAATTTGAGCCCCACATTGGGCATAGAGATTACTTAATAAAAAAAAATTTTTTTAAGAGTATAAGGGAGTCCAGGGACCAAAATGTCTCCACTGCATAGAGTTACTAACTCCACTACAGAAGAGGAAACTGAGGTTCAGAAAGGCAAAGGGACTTTTCAGTCCTCCAACTGCTAAGTGATAAACCCAGACTTGAGCTCATCTGTTTGATTCCACAGCCCACAGTCTTCACCACTGCTCTCTGCTTTATCACCTTGACATTCAACAATCATTGCAATAAGTACAGGAATTTTGCTTTGCAGCTTTCAAAGAGCTTTTACTTCCATTAATCTGCTCTTATTATCACAACAGTTTGGGAAGGTTGGGACTATTTACATCTTCTCTGAACAGATAGGGATACGGAGTCTCAGAGAGATGTAGTATCTTTGCCCAAGGCCCCAGCTGGAAGGTGCAGAGCTGGGATTTGAGCCAGGCTTATCCAACTGTAGCATTTGCCTTCTTTCTACCCCTCCCTGGTAAGCCAGTGTATGTGTCCCTCCGCACGGGTCCTCATACAATCACTTATTAGAAGTGCTTTATTTGACTATTTCAAGTCGCCCTGTGATATTTACTTGAAATGCACTTTATAATCTGGAGTGAGCCTTGTTTAGATTTCTTAGATACAGAAAACTTCTAGTGCTTTCTAGTGGAGAGGAGTATGGCATTCTTTCACATTTTGCAAATCTCTTTAATGTTTGGCTTAATAGAAAAACACTAGATTCTTTTCTGTATTTAAGAAATCTGTATCTACCCCCCTAGAGTAGGGGGATTATAAATGCCAGGATAAAGTACCATAACTATTTTTGTTCCCTAGAACAATGGCTTGATTTGTAAGTACTTAAATAAATTAGCTTTCTTACATTGAGTGATTCATTTGCTGAAAGACAAAATTTTCACATCATTTATCTTAGTTTGGATTCCTCGAGACGATTTGGATGCAAAGAGCTTATTTGGGAGATGGTCCCAGGAAACATGGTGAAGGAGCAAGGAGGTGGGTCAGGGAAAGGAACAAAGCTAGCAGAGGTGCATTACTGCAGCGGTGACCACTGTGGGCAGCCAGGACTTAGACCCACTGAGGATCTTCAAGCAACTGCATGGATCGTGTCTCCAAGTGTCAGCTGAGGGGCAAGAAGCTGGGGTGTTTATCTACTAGTTCCCTCCCCTCATTGTTGAGGATTGCAACCTTAGGTAGAGAGATAGAGCAGGCTCCCAGCTTGTAGGCAATTGTCTGCATATGACCTTGGGATAAGCTGAAGGGACATGGGTAGGGTGCTGACAGCCTGTGCCCAGTGGCCACACCTTTCATTCCTTTAGTCAACAAATCCTTACAGGAGCCTCCTATGGGCCAGGCCCTGTCCTGGACGCTGGAGCTGCAGAGACGAGCCACCAACACAAGCCCTGTGCTCATGAAGTTACCCATGGGCTGGCGCAAGCACACTTCACGGAAGCAGAAGACTAGATCATGGTGCTTTCACAGTAGCAACAGATACTGGGTGAATGGGTGGATAACAAGCATTTAGAAGCAGAAAGATTCTTTCTTTTTTCTCTTTCTTTCTTTCTTCTTTCAATGCCACCATGGGTCTCTGCCTGGCACTTGTCAAAAATTAAAGTTTTGGGGCACCTGTGTGGCTCAGCACCTGACTCTTGATTTTGGCTCAGGTTATGGTCTCAGGGTCATGAGATCAAGCCCTTCTTGGTCTCCTTGCTGGGCATGGAGACTGCTTGAGATTCTCTCTCTCCCTCTCCCCGCCCCGCCCCTCTCCCCACCCAATTCGTGTGCGCACATGCTCACGCACATGCGCATTCCCTCTCTCTCTCTAAAAAAAAAAAAGAGGAAGAAGAATGAAAAAAATTAAAGGCTCAATTGAAAAGAAGGAGAAGAAGAAAAAAGCCTCCAGGGGAAGGGTAGAAGGAATGCGATAGATGCATAGAGCAGGTCATGATATGAATAACAGCGCTTTTTTTTTTTTTTTTTTTTGGTAGTCACTGCAATATTTTTTATAAATGTAAGAAAAGCTGATGATGACAATAGGATGGATAAAAGCAGTGACTACAATTTTGGTGTCCCTGTAATGGGACACTTCGCACACATTTTACAGATGGGAAACTGAGGCTTAGAGAGATGCAGTGACTTTATCAAAGATATGGTGGCTTAAAACCAAAGTCAATATAAATCCAAAGTCCTGGCTCTTTCCTCCAGCCACGTGGTGGAAGAGAAGAGGAAAGAGGGAGACAGTGAGCAGGAGTGGGGGGGGGGGGGCAAGGAATAGGGGGAAAGAAAGAAGAAGGAAAGGAGAGAAACAAGGGCAGGAGAGCCTGTGGGAATAGAGCTACCTGCTACCTATAGAAAGAGGCACCCCTCTGAGCCATCGCAGCCCTAAAGCTTGGCTGCAAGGAACACATTGTGTGTAAAGAAAAAGATGTCCCTTCCTACTGATGGATGATAAAGCTCTAACCTGGGCATGTGGCTTGGCAAGCAGAATGAGGGCTGGATTTCAGGTCTCCTTTCCCCCTTTCTTGGTCACACTGAGCAGGAAGGTGAATTAGAAGAGGAAAAAGTCTAGTTTGTATTGGTTTAAGAGAAGTAGGAGAGTTCCCAACAGGGGTTCTCTCTGGAGGTCCCACAAGCACAATTGTGAAGGCACTTGCTGTCTAGAGGTGACAGGAAAGCATTTGACCGAGAGAAACCTGACTTCCTCCTACCATTCCCACTTCCGTCTTTCATCCAGATCGTTCATCTACCCTGCCGTCCACCCTCCACCCTTCCCACTTGCTCCTCCCTCCAACCAGCTGCACACCCATCCACTCGTTGGTTCAGTCACTCTAAAAACCCTTCGAGCCCACTCTGTACAAAAGTCTCTGTTGGATTCTGGGCACCAAGAGGCGACTCCATCAAGGTAGACTTGACTGCCTCAGACTGGGGGGCGGGGCGGGGGGAGGAAGAAAGAGAGGGAAGGGGAAAGAGGGAGAGGTCACAGTCTAAGAGGAATTGTGTGGAAACAGGAAGACACGGGAAACTACATGGAGGAGGTAACTGGTCTGGGCTTTGGAGACTGGGTAGGATTCCTTAGGGGAATGCAAATAATCAAAACCACAACGAGATACTACCTCACACCCATCCTATTATGATAGCTACTATGAAAATAAAATAAAATAACAAGTGTTGGAGATGATATGAAGAAATTGGAACCCTTGGGCACTGTTTGCAGGAATGTAAAATGGCACAATTACAGTGGAAAACAGTATGGAGGGTCCTCAAAAAATTAAAAATGGAGTTACCATATGATCCAGCAATCCCACTTCTGGATATGTACCTCAAATAATCGAAAGCAGGGTCTCAAAAGGTATTTTTTTTTAAAGATTTTATTTATTTATTTGCTAGAGAGAGAGATAATAGGCGAGAGAGAGTGAGTGAGAGTACAAGCAGGGAGAGCTGCAGGCAGAGGGAGAAGCAGGCTCCCTGCTGAGCAAGGAGCCCGATGCAGGACTCGATCCCAGGACCCTGGGATCATGACCTGAGCTGAAGGCAGCCGCTTAACCGACTGAGCCACCCAGGTGTCCCTCAAAAGGTATTTTTACACTCATGCTCATAACAGCATTACTGACCAGAACCAAAAGGTGGAAGCAACCCAAGTGTCTGCTGATGGATGAACAGATAAAGAAAACGTGTTATGTACCTACAGTGAAATATTACACAGCCTCAGGAAGGAAGGAAATTCTGACACCTGCTACAACATGGGCGAACCTTAAGGACATTATGCTAAGTGAAATAATCCAGCCATAAAAACAAATACTCTGTGATTCCACTTAATATATTGTACCCACAGCAGTCAAATTCTTAGAGACGGAAAGTAGAATGGTGGTTGCCAGGGGCCGTGGGGGGGGAGAGGAATGATGAGTTATTGCTTAATGAGTGGAGAGCTGGGGAGGTACAAGATGAAAAGCATTCTAGAGATCGGCAGCACAGCGATAAAGATGTATTTAATAACACTGCTGAGCTGTACACATAACAATGGCTGAGGCAGTAGCTAAGGGAGCATGAAGGGCACCTGCAGCACAGAACGGTTGCTCCTCCCTCAAGTGGCTGACAAATAACCATGTGGCACCTGGAACTGAAGGATGTGCTCCGAGCACTGGCCAGTCCTCCCATCCCTGGGCACAAATCAAACAGGTGGAGAGGCTGATGGTACGGCTGAAGTCTTGCAAGCAACTAGGCAGAGACCAGGACCAGATGGAGCTTGGGGACTAATGTGGACGAGATGGCCTTTATATGTATAGACGAGTGAAGTCCGAGGTGGCCAAGCTGCTGCTAGAGTTCTACTCTAAATACATCTATTAAAATGAAAAAATCCTACGGTCTTTGGCCCAGAAGTGCCACTTTTAGATATTTAACCTGCAGAAATACAACAGAGACAAACCTACATGTTTATAAGGATGTTCATTGCAGGATTGCTTATTAACTTGGCAAGATTAGAAACAACTTCAACGTCCCTCAGTAGGGGGTTAAATTCATTCTGAGACATCAGTACCGTGGAATAGGTGGAATACGGGGCAGCAATTTTGTTTAAATGAGGTTGTTACTGATATGGTACAATGATCATGGCCTGTTGTTACATGAAAGCAAGAAAGTTGCAAAATAGTGGATGATGCCTTTTTTGAAGAAGTTGTTACTACCACAGATCTTAATTATGCATGGGAAAAACTGTCTGCAAGATTAGGCAGCAAAATATTCACAGAGATTCTCTTGCAGGGCAAAACCATGGGGGAAATGTTCGCTTACTACACTGGTGTCCGGAGGTGGTCTATACAGTTGCTAAGAGAAACAACGTTCCAGTCCCACTGCCCAGGATGGGATGGCACCCAGTAGTGCCACCAACAAGCAGAGTGACCTCCCTAAGCCATTTGACATTTGTCTGCCTCCATTCCCTTCTCTGTAAAATGGGAATGATGGTACTTACCTCAGTGATGGGCAAGGCTTACATGAGCTGGAAGGAGAGGCTGCTGAGTGTAGAGGTTCGACATTGTAGGTTTGCACCAGACAGACCCAGCAGGTTGGACCCCCTGTTCCACCACTCAGCAGCCTTGGGCAAGTCACTTAACCGCTGTCCCTCGGCTTCCTCATCCATCAAATAAGAAGTAATTTAACTACCTTAGTATCACTGCCTATTAATACAACAACCTTATAAATTATGGTGCCTGGCATCTAGTAAGTACCCAACACATGTTGGTTGGTATATGGTTTGTGATATTTGCATTTTTATTATGAATATGCATTTTATCTTTTTTTAAAGTGGGCCCCACGCTGGGCATGGAGCCCAGCATGGGGTTTGAACTCACGACCCTGAGATCAAGACCTGAGCTTAGCTCGAGTCAGATGCCCAACCAACTGAGCCACCCAGGCACCCCGGCATTTTATCTTTTCTCTTTTAAAGATTTTATTCACTTATTTGAGAGCATGCAAGCGAGCACAAGCAGGGGGAGCAGCAGAGGGAAAGGGAGAAGCAGACTCCCTGCTGAGCAGGGAGCCCGATGGATGCGGGGCTTGATCTCAGGACCCTAAGATCATGACCTGAGCAGAAGGCAGCCATTTAACCGACTGAGCCACCCAGCCGCCCCTGCATTTTACCTGTTTGAACAACTTTATTGAGATATATTTTCACATATTATAAAATCCACACATTTCAAGTGTATAATTCAATAATTTTTAGCAACTATATCAATCTGTGCAAACATCACCATAAATCAGCTTTCAGACAATTTCATTCTCCGTGAGGTCCCTCCTGTCTAATTACTGCTGATCCCCATTCACAGCACTCCCAGCCACAGGCATCCACTAATTTTTCTATCTCTATATTTCTGCCCTTTCTGAACATTTCATATAAATGGAATCATACAGTATGTGGTCTCTTGTATCTGGTGTCTTTTACTTAGCACCTTGTTTTCAAGGTTTGTCCATAATACAGTATGTGTCCATCATTTAATTAATGTTTCCTTTAATTGGTGAATAATATCCCATTGTAAGGATATACCACATTTTGTCTGTCCATTCACCAGTTGATGAGCATTTAGGTGGGCTACAATTTTTAGCTCTTGTGAATAATGCTGCTGTGAACATTCATGGACAAGTCTTCGCGTGGACATTGCACGTTTTCACTTATCTTGGGTAAAAGATGCCCGGGTGTGGACTTGCTGGATCTTGTGGTAGATGCATGTTAACTTTTTGAGAAACTGCCGAACTATTTGCCAAAGTGGCTGCCCAATTTTACATTCCCACCAGCACCAGGGTTCGTGCTGCTCCACATCTTCACCAACACTTGCTATCATCTATTTTGTTTATTCTAACCATTCTAGTAGGTGGGAAGTGGCATCTCGTTGTGGCTTTAATTGGCATTTCCCTAATGACAAATGGTATTGAGCATCTTTAAATGTAATTATCGACTGCATTTTACTTTTGTAACCAGAAAAAAAAGAGTTCAGATGAGTGACCACTCCCCTGTAGGGAGTGAAATCTCTCCCTGCCCTTTCCCTGCCTCTTTCATCCCTGTCCCACCTCAACATGGGCAAACACCCCCATCTGCCTGGGGGAGGAGGCCAGAGCGGACCCAACAATACCAGCACCTGTTTGTTCTGCAACAGAGAAACCCTGCAGCTAGGCTGCTGAATATAATGGGACTCTCTCTCTTACCACAGACTATCTCCTCCCACTGGGTACCTGCTCAGGCTCACCCAGTGGGAGCCTAGGCATGCCACCTTAGAAAGCCACCAGAAAGGCACAAACTGCCGGGACAACCCAGGGGTGCCTAGGTGGAGGGTTTAGCGTACCTGCCTCCTTCCCTTCACTCAGAGCCAGAAGCATAGCTCTAGACATGAGATCAGTTCAGCCCACAGCCGCCTGGGCTCAACCTAGGCTGCAGGACCCTCCACAGGGCAATCACAAGGGATCTGGAAACTGGGTGTTAAAGGCAGGGTCCTTGGGGCACCTGAGTGGCTCAGTTGGTGAAGCATCTGCCTTCGGCTCAGGTCATGATCTTGGGGTCCTGGGATCGAGCCCGCCAGTCGTCGGGCTCCCCGCTCAGCGGGGAGTCTGCTTCTTCCTCTCCTGCCCCTCCCCCTGCTCGTGCTCTCTCTCTAGTGCTCTCTCTCAAATAAATGGATAAAACCTTAAAAAAAAAAAAAAAAAGTCAGTGTCCTTTCCTGATTTCCAGAAGGATGCCAGGCACTGGGCGGCGCTGCTATGTCCTAGCACAGGTGCGCATGTGCAGCATACGGTTCGGGGGTGGGCAAGGGCACAGGTTTGGAAGCCAGGCACCATATCAAAGCCCGGCTCCGTGGAAACAGAGAAGGAGATCCTGCCTTCAAGAAGCCCCCACAGTGTAAGGAGCCGGTCGCTGACCCTCCAAGCCCGGGTGACAAGTGCCGTAACAGGATGTGCCAGGGGTCTGGGGGTGCAGGATAGTAGCTGGAACAACAGTTGACTGAGGGCCCCCACGTGCTGGGTGGATGCCTGCATGTTCCTGATCCTTCCCACAGCCTTGCGACGGATGTCAGGGAGAAGTCAGCTAACCTGACCTGCATTTAGCCGATTTGCCGGACTAACGGCCACCCTCCTGTCCCTGGTTGAAACATCCTGACACCGCCCGCGCGGGCTCACGGCTCCAGCCTCCGCAGCCTCCTCCGCCCTGCCCGAGCTCGGCTCCCACTGGCGGAGCTGTGAGCTACCAGAATCAGGAGCGTGTGTCCCCAAAAAGCTTTGGCCAATTTGTGTTGATTGTTATAATTATGTAATTTAGCTAAATAAAACAAAGAGTGAAATCTGTGTGTGTGTGAGAGAGAGAGAGAGAGAGAGAGGAAGTAATGTTTTGAGAAAAATGAAGTCCAATGCTTTGGAAATATGCAATAAAGACAAATTGCTAAAAATAGATCTGTTGCTGTAGTTTTGGAGAAGATTTGGGGTGGGAGGGGATAGTAACAATGCAGAATTCCAAATTCAGATTGCTTCACAAGAGTTCCAACCATCCATCTGAAAAGAAAAAGGAACTGGAAATCTTCAGCGATGCTCTGTGTGTGTAGGGGAACAAAGTGGAACTCCAGCCAGAGAACCTGAACTTGAAGTAGAAATGTTGGCCCGCGCTGATTATCTTAAGTTAGAATAAAGTGTTTAAAGTATTTATGAATCCTTTTTCATGACTGCCTTACTCAGCCAACAATTTTTTAAATTTAAAATCAATTAATTAAAATACAGCATATTATTAGTTTCAGAGGTAGAGGTCAGTGATTCATCAGTCTTATATAACACCCAGTGCTCATTACATCCCGTGCCCTCCTTAATGCCCATCGCCCAGTTACCCCATCCTCCCACCTCCCTCCCCTCCAGCAACCCTGTTTTTTCCCTGTGATTAAGAGTCTGTTTTGGTTTGTCTCCCTCTCTGATTTCGTCTTATTTTATTTTTTCCTCTCTTCCCCTATGATCCTCTGTTTTGTTTCTTAAATTCCACATATGAGTGATATGATATGATAATTGTCTTTCTCTGATTGATTTATTTAGCTCAGCATAAACCCTCTAGTTCCATCCACATCATTGCAAATGGCAAGATTTCATTTTTTGATGGCTGAGTAATATTCCAGTGTGTATACTCAGCCATCAAAAAAATGAAACATGTATAATATATATATATATATATATCACCTCTTCTTTATCCATTCATCTGTCCATGGACATCTGGGTTCTTTCCATAGTTTGGCTATTGTGGACATGGCTACTATAAACATTGGGGTGCAGGTACCCCTTCGGATCCCTACATTTGTATCTTTGGGGTAAATCCCTAGTAGTGCAATTGCTGGGTCATACGGTAGCTCTATTTTCAACTTTTTGAGGACCCTCCATACTGTTTTTCAGAGTGGCTGCACCAGTCTGTATTCCCACGAACAGTGTAAGAGGGTTCCCCTCTCTCTGCATCCTCACCAACATCTGTCATATCCTGAGTGGTGAATTTTAGCCATTCTGACTGGTGTGAGGTGGCATCTCATTGTGCTTTGATTTGTATTTCCCTGATGCCAGGTGATATGGAGCATTTTTTTTATGTGTTTTTTTGGCTATCTGTATGTCTTCTTTGGAGAAATGTCTGTTCATGTCTTCTCCCCATTTCTTGACTGGATTATTTGTTCTTTGGGTGTTGAGTTTGATAAGTTCCTTATAGATTTTAGATACTAGCCCTTTAGCTGATAAGACATTTGCAAATATCTTCTCTCATTCTGTCGGCTGTCCTTTGGTTTTGTCAACTGTTTCCTTTGCTGTACAAAAGCTTTTTATCTTGATGAAGTACCAATAGTTCATTTTTACCTTTGTTTCCCTTGCCTTTGGAGACGTGTCTAGCAAGAAGTTGCTGCGGCCGAGGTCACAGAGGGTTGCTGCCTGTGTTCTCCTCTAGGATTTTGATGGATTCCTGTCTCACATTTAGATTGTTCATCCATTTTGAGTCTATTTTTGCATATGGTGTAAGGAAATGGTTCAGTTTCATTCTTCTGCATGTGGCTCTCAGCCAACCTTTTGATTACCTAATCAACTACTTGGACCAAACAGGTTAGCTGAGAGGTTTCTAGTGGATTATTATGCCCATTTCACAGATGAGGAGAGTAAAGTAGGAGAGGCAAAGTACCTGTTCAAGGTCACACAGCCAAGAAGTCCTAGTATAGGAAACGGGGCTTGAGTGACTCCTGAGCCAAGATCCGCCCCACTCATGGTCTCTCGTGGGTGGGTGTACTGGGTGTGAGCTGGAGACTGTGTCAGGCTATAGGTGTGAGAATGAGTGTGTGGAGGGTGGTGTGGTGACAGAGTTCGGGTGACAGTGTCAGACTATGTCTTGGATGGATGTGTATTTGTGTATGAGTGTGTGTATGAGTGTGCACACGTGCGCATGCACACATGTTCCTGACATGGTCTTGGTGCTAGCCTGGCCCACCTCCTAAAGTTTCCTCTGATAACTGTGCTCAGAAGCCAGTCCCAGTCCCAGCGGTGTGGCCGCCATAAGGGCACCCACTCCATGCACAGACATGTCTACATAACCCTGGCTGGGGGACCCTAGGGATCTGGGACCCAAGGAGGACGCTTGTGCAGAAGCCATCAGGGCCCAGCCCAGAAATGGTCCCACCTCATCTGCCTTCCTGGCCCGAGAGATCAGAAGATAAGCAGCCCCGCCAGCTCCTACACCCCGAGGAGGGCCCTACACCCCAAGGAGGGCCCTACACCCCAAGGAGGGCCCTACACCCCGAGGAGGGCCCAGCCACAGTGGCAATATCAAGCCCTGCCCCCTCCGCAGCCCCAAAGAGACTGCCTGCATGGGCCCACCAGGGGCCTCCACCCTTCCCGGTGGCATCCTCCCCCTTTCCCAGGGAGCAGTGGGCCTGGCTTCTCTATGGGATACCTGCAGGCTTAAAGCACCCCGATTCAGAGGCCCTGAACTCTGCTATTTTTCCTGAGGGCCTGCAGGTTCCAGAGCAAATCAGGATGGTGCAGGAGAAAAGCCAAGCAGGCTGGGTTGAAATCGCCGCCACTCACTCAGGGAGACCTGGGCAATGAGAGCCCCTTCTCTCCGCAGCTCATTCGCCTCATCTGTTAAATGGGGGTGGTGGCACCCACCTTATGGAAGGCAGGAAAGGCTCACACTCAGGACTGCTGAGATCCAAGCTCTTGGTCTGACACTTGCTAGCTGTGTGAGTTTGGGCAAACGACTTGACCACCTTGTGCTTCAGTTTTTCTCATGTATAACATGAGGACCATAACAGTACCTATTTGATAGGGTAGATATGAAGGTAAAATGAATTAATATATGCAAAAACTTAGAATGAGCTTATAAGACACTGAGAACTATAGCTGTTCACTATTATGATTATCATCATTATAATAATTGTTTTTAACATTGCAGGGTTTAGGTGAACACGGAATTAAATGCACGCAGTGCAGCACCCATAGGAGCCCAGGACAGCTTGGCTGCCCCTCCCAGCCTGGGGAGAAGGTGGGGGAAGACACATGAGAGACCTGGGAACGTCCCAGGTCCCGTACCAGCCTCCCCTGTACTTTCCAGGTCATGAGCGTCCTTCCCACATGCTCAGTACTGTCTGCTATGAGCGTGTTTCAGGTCTCCTACCTTGTTTAGGCTCCGAGCAGACCCCAGCGGGGTCCTCGGCCCCATTTGCCAGATGAGGTAACTGAGAACATTTCCGGGGTGTTTTACTGCCACCCAGAGGTCGGGATCCCAGAATGTTCAAGTCAGAAAGGCCCTCAGGACTCCCTGACCCCAGGAGTGGTCTCATCTCCCATGCAGCTGGGGCTGACTGGTCCCGGGGGCTGACTGGTCCCGGGGGCTGACTGGTCCAGGAGGCTGACTGGTCCCGGAGGCCTGCTTGAGGATTTTGAGGCAACACAGGACCTCAGACAGAAAACGTGCTGTGATTGATTAGCGATGTCTTCCGTGAATGCAGAAGAGTGTCACATGGTGACGTGTGTCACTGGTCATCCTGTTCTCATCCACCCCCTTACTTAGTGAATGCCTTAGACATGGACGTCCCTTGCCCATGGTCTCGAAGGAGATGGTGCACAGTGGAGACAGACACTGCCCAGGCCAGGCTCTCCCCCACCTGGCGCTGGATTGTTTCTGCTTTCCTGGGGAGAAATTTACTTGGTGCTTCTGCCATCTGTGGTCCTGGCTGCTAGGAATCAAGTTACTCAGAGTGCACTGAGGAGCTGGTGGGAGGCGGCCCCTGCCTCTGCCCCTGCTCCCAGCAGGTCCGGATGAGTCTCGTGCCCCTGTAGCCTACCACTCCGGGGCTGTTGGTTATCCGGAATATTCAGGAGCTGCCCCCCTCCCCCAAGGAGAGGTGTGAAGGAAGTAGGTCTCTGATACATCATCAAGCTGTACTCCTCACCCAGGGTCGCTGGGGTGGGACCCAGCAAGGCTGTTCCCACCATGCCGCAAGAATGTGTATGGCAGAAAATGCCAGCAAAACATTCAGAGCAAGCAGGAACAAGGGAGATACACATATATGCACAGATCCCCTAAGCAAAGATTTGAAATTCACATATGTACGTGATACATATACGGTTACTGATACACACTCAGTTATAACAGAGAATCCAGAGAATATAGCGCAACAAATACCCACACACGCCTACTAGCTTGAGTTAACAAATGTATGCAATTAATCATCTTTGCTTTAGACATTTTTTATGAAAGAAACAAAATGTTGAAGATTTTTAAATTGAAGTCCTTTTCATACCCCTCCCCGGTTCCACTTCCCTTCCTCGGGCAGAGGCAACTACTGTCAGGAATTTGGCATGAATCAGGGACGCCTGGGTGGCTCAGTCCGTTGAGCGTCAGACTCTTGATTTTAGCTCAGACCCTGATCTCATGGTTGCAGGATTGAGCCCCGCATCGGGCTCCACACTCAGCGTGGAGTCTGCTTGAGATTCTCTCTCTCCTCTCCCTCTGCCCATCCCCCTGCTCGTCCTCTCTCTCTCTCTCTCAGTAAATAAATAAATAAATAAAATATTTTTAAAAATTAAAAAAAAAATTGGTATGTATCCTCCCAGTCCATTTTTTTATCAGCACCACATTCTAACCAACTGAGCTAACCAGCCAACTCCAGTCCATTTTTTTAAATCCATAAACAATACATAGTACTGTTGTGTGTGTTTTAAAATTTTACATAAGTGATGTCTTATTATACTTATCATTTTTCAACTTACTTTATGTATTAGTTTCTTAGGGCTGTTATAAACAAAATACCACAAACAAGGCGGCTTAAAGCAATGGTAATTTATTCTCTCTCAGTTTTGGAGGTTAGAAGCCTGAGATCAAGGTTTTGGCAGGGCCATGCTCCCTCTGAGGTTCTGGCCTCTTCTGACTCCCAGTGGTGGCTGTCAATCATTGGCGTTTCTGGCTTACCGCTGCTTTGCTCTAATCTTGCTTTTGTCTTTACATGTCTTCTCCCTCTGTGTCTCTGCCTCACCTGGCATTCTCCTTTCTGAGCATGTCATATCCAAATATCCCTCTTCTCATAAGGACACACGTCAGGGGTCCCTGGGTGGTGGTTAAGTGTCTGCCTTCAACTCAGGTCATCATCCCAAGGACCTGGGATCGATTCCCCCATCAAGCTCCGCATTGAGCCCCGCATCAGGCTCCCTGCTCAGCAAGGAGTCTGCCTCTCCCTCTCCTTCTGCCCCTCATACCCGCTCATGCTCTCTCCCTCTCTCTCTCAAATGAATAAATAAAATCTTAAAAAAAGAAAAAGGATACTACTCCTATTGGATTAGGGTCCATCCTAATGACCTCACTTTAGCTTGATTACATCTGCAGAGACCCTATTTCCAAATAAGGCCATGTTCAGAGGTAAGGCATCAACAAATCTTTCGGGGTGACACAATTTAACACATAACACTTTTAAAAATCAAAATTATACTGTTTATATTTATCCAATGTTGATATATGTAACTCAAGTTCATTTGGTTTAGAGTATGATGTTCTACTTTATAAACAGGTAATACTGATTTATTTAATTACTCTCAGGTTTAAAATCCCTGACATTTCCTTGACCAACGAGCAAGGATTTCTCTAGGGTTCATTCTGGGACGCATGGTATGCATATTTCCAATTTGTGTAAGAGACTGCCAAATTGTAGTCTTTGAGAGTTCACATTTTCCCACATCTTCACCAACACTTAATAGTGTCAAACTTTCCAACCTTTGCCAATCGGTGGATGTGAAATGGAATCTCTTTGCTGTTTAATTTGCATTTCTTCTCTAAGTAGTGAGGTTAAGTATCTTTCTTACGCTTATTCATCATCCCTGCTTCCTTTTTTGTGAATCGTTCATATTCTTTCCCCATTCTTTGATTGGGTTGTCTTTCTCTTATTGATTTATGAGAGTTCTTTATATATTGAACATTAATCCTATGTATGCCACAAATGTCTTCCCATAGACTCCTGCTCAAATTTTAACTTTGCAAGAGCCTTTTATTACATGAGAGTATTTGATTGGGTTGAGCCTAAAGTTAACAATATTCTCCTTTATGATTTCTGGCTTTTCATAATTTACTGAAGAACTCCTTCCCTAGCCCAAGACATAAAGAAAATCTCCTACTTGTCTTCTACAAACGTTTCAGACTGTTTTTCACATTTAGGCCATTAATTAATCTTGCTTATTTTTGTATATACTGTGAGATAGGGTCTGATGTCATTTTTTTCCATACGGAAAGCTTCTCCAGACCCTATTTTTATATAGGCCATCCTTTCCTCTTACAGACTCGTGATGCCTTTTTAAAAAAAAAGATTTTATTTATTTAAGAGAGAGAGCGTGTGCAAGCATGAGAGAGAGCATGAGTGGCGGTGGGGGGGGCAAAGGTAGAGGAAGAGGGAGAAGGAGACTCTCCACTAAGCAGGGAGCCGGACAAGGAGATCCATCCCAACACCCTGGGGTCATGACTTGAGCCGAACGCAGACGCTTAACCAACTGAGCCACCCAGGCACCCCTTGTAATGCCTTTTGATCATGCACCATCGTCCCATGTAAGTTGTGTCTGTTTCTGGGATTTCTTTTCTGTTCCACTGATTTATTTGTCCACTCTTGTGCTAATAACCAGGATGTGCTCTTATCAAAGCTTTATAATAAATCCAGGTATTTTTAGGGTAAGACCCCTATCTTGTTCTACCTAAGATTTGTCTTAGCTATTCATGCACTTTTACCTTTCTGTATGGATTTTAGAATTAGTTTAACAAGTTTGATGAGAAATCTTGTTGGAATTTTAATTGAGATTACATAGATTTTATGAATTAATTTCAGAAAAAATTAAAGTAGTTATGAAATTGAGTCTTCCTTTCCATAAACATCGTGCATAGCCTCATTTATTTGTGTGTGTGTTTTTCAATAATATTTTGTGTTTTCTTCATTGGGTTATCACACATTTTTGTTTGTTGATTACTAGACCCTTTAAAATCCTATCTTTTCTGTTACATTTACATTCTCTCATTGGTTATTACTGGTAGATAAGCACATGGTGGATTTTCTAGGTTGATCCCATATCCAGCAACCTCAATCCCTTACTCTTTAGTTCTAGCCAGAAAGATGGGGAGCTTTGGACGTGGTGACTTGCAGAACCCAAGTCAGGACACAGTGTAGGCTACGTGTTTAGAGCATGGATTTTGCCATCTGACAGGTGAACCTGGGTTTGAGTCCTGGATTTGCCACTTAGTAGCTGAATAAGTTACTTAACCTCTCTGAACTAATGATCACACCCGTTCCCTGGGTGATTTTGAGGAGTCAGGGAGATAAAATGCTTAACAGTGTCCAGCACAGTGCCTGGCACAGAAACAGTGTTTAACGGATGTTGGTTCTTATAAATTTTACTAACTGGACTCCCCTGCATAGCTGAGAGATAATAGCCCATAGTGAAACAAATCAACCCCTGCCTCTATTTATCATGAAGCAGCCACACAGAGTTGCCAGCATTTGAAGCAGCTTGATCACAAATTAACCCCCATATTCAGTGACTGTCCTAGAGACTGCTGACTTGGAGCTCATGTTTAAAACCCATTTGTTCTCTCTGCCATTTTATTTTTTTTTAAATTTTTTTATTGTTATGTTAATCCCCATACATTACATCATTAGTTTTAGATATAGCGTTCCATGATTCATTGTTTGTGCATAACACCCAGTGCTCCATGCAGAACGTGCCCTCCTCAATACCCATCACCAGGCTAACCCATCCTCCCACCCCCCTCCCCTCTAGAACCCTCAGTTTGTTTTTCAGAGTCCATCATCTCTCATGGTTCGTCTCCCCCTCCGATATCCCCCCCTTCATTCTTCCCCTCCTGCTACATTCTTCTTCTTCTTTTTTTCTTTCTTAACATATATTGCATTATTTGTTTCAGAGGTACAGATCTGAGATTCAACAGTCTTGCACAATTCACAGCGCTTACCACTCTCTGCCATTTTAATACACAAGGCCTCCCAATCAGCCAGCAATGGCTTGTCACTGACCATTGATCTGAGAAGCCTTGGAGACACCCGCCCATCTCTCTGACCCTGCCCTGTGCCCCCACATCCTAAGCCACTCTTGAGTAAGGTGATGGACATCAAGTGCTATAGACTGGATGTGTCCCGCCCCTAACCCATGATATGATGGTATTCGAAGATGGGGCCTAAGGTCATTCCTGATGAATCTGCTGAATCTCATAAAATACCAGAGAGCTCCCTCACCCTTTCCACCATGTGAAGACACAGCAAGAAGATGACTGTCTATGGCCTGGGAAGATGCTCTCATCAGACACACAATCTTCTAGCTCCTTGATCTTGGACTTCTGGGTCTCCAGAACTATAAGAAATAAATTTCTGTTGTGTATTAGCTACCCAGACTATGGTATTTTTGTTATAGCAGCCTGAACAAACTAAGACACCAAGCCAGACCATCCCAAACATACCTTCCTAACAATCCATGTGGCTACTTCTTCATAATATGGAAAGAGATGAACAGGCAGACAGAGTAGTAGCAATGATATTGATATTATTAGAAGTATCCCTACAACTCTGAAGAGACTATCATTGGCAATGCACACAGGCTCAAATCCAACCGCTCTGAAGTCAGAGCCCAGAAAGAGCTGGACAGTGACAGTCGTTGATAAAGAAGGAGGAATGGCTCCAGGTATGAGTCAGGACTTACTAAAACACAAAGAAGAACCAGAAAGTACACCTGAAAAGGACCCTGAGGGGTCACATAATGTTTCAAGCTGTGGGTAATGCTCAGGTGTTTTGTTCAAAGGAGCCATCCCTGACCAAAACCCCACCTCTGGGTCTGCCCCCCCTCCCCACCCCGCCCCGCCCCGAAGGCTTTGGGAAATGCAACAGTAGGATCTGGTGCATCGTAGGCCTTCAGTAAACATTGGTGATGACACCCTGTGTGTCAAGCCTAAGAGAAGTACATTATAGATATGATTTCACTTAATCCTCCTAACAAAGCACAAAGGGAGTGAATATCCCCCCAGAGGAAGTAGAGCTCAGGAAGGAGCAGGGCCAGGATGTGAACACAGAGGTTTAGTTTTTGTTGCTCCCCGAGTGAGCAGTGCCTGTGGACTGATACGCGTGACTCCAGGTTTAGGGACTGTCCTCGGCGGCCCTGTGAGTAGTGTCACTGGGCTACAGAGTCAGTTCAATGCGCTGCTGGGTATTCTGAGTATTTGATTGCACTGGTAAGTACTTCTGCCCAGCTGCTGGGTATGGGTGCAAGTCCTAAGCTCATCTGAGGGTGATCTGACCGCCCAGCCGTGGCCAGGGCCCTGGCTCTGGGGCCTCCCTGGGGTGCCTCCCTGGCAGATCAACAATTTCCCAAACTGCACAACAGCTGCTTGACTTCATGCAAATGGCTGAGGCTGGCCCACCTCACCCCTTCTCCTCCCGGGTTCCCAGGGAGCCCGAGGCACAGCTGGGGCTGGGTTAGGGGGGAGGAGGAAGCCTCTGGGGTCCTGATCACAGGGTTCACCCTGGCAGAGGCTTGGGGGCCCAGGGACATTCCCACACCCCTTAAAACCTGCCACAGACAGCAGCCGAGGGGGGCAGAGGAGAGGAGCTAAAAGAGAAGACTGCTAGGCAGATGCCCAAAGACCCCAAAGCCTCAGAAGTCACCGAGTGTACCTCTTCCCAGCCCATTGCCCAGGTGGGGAGAATGAGGCCCCAAATCAGACTCCGCAGGAATGCCTATGAGTTCTGCCCTTGGAGACAACATATAGGCAGACCCTGTCCTGCCTTCCCTGGAAGGGGGCCTGAGAGGGCCCAGGCATGCCTAATCCCCTCCCTGCCCACCCTCAATGCCTGGGCTTGACCTTCCCTTCTGGAATCCAAGCCACATACCCAGAAGCTGGAACTGGGGCCCCAGAACACTCTGGGCTCACGTCCTACATGACATTCTCTATGTGCTCCTTCTAAAGTGATATTAAATCACTTGTCAGCTTTTCCAAATTTCTAACAAAGGTAGTACATGCTTTGCTAAACAGACATACACCTACCCTATGACCCAGCAATTCCACTCCTAGGTATATACCCAGACATGAGTGCATGTGGCTACCGAAAGATCGGACACACGTGTTCCCAGAGCCTTGTTCACAATGGCTCCAGACTGGCAACAACTAAATGCCATCAATAGAGACTGGGTAAATGAGTTGGGTATTTCTACGGTGGGGTATTACCCAGCCATAAGAAGGGGATGAACCACCAGGACGTGCTGCATCACAGATGAATTACACCTTTATTATGTTGAACCAAGGAAGCCAGACACAAAAGACTACTCACTGTATTATGCCATGTATACGAAGTTCGAGAACAGGCAGAGCTATTCAAGACAATAGAAGACAGGATGGCGCTTACCTCTGGGGGCAGATACAGACTGGGGAGGGGCACTCTCTGGGGTGCTAGAGATGCCTACCCCTTGACCTGTGGGGTTATGTGGGTAACATACATATGTAAAACAATTATCCAACCATACACTTAGACACACACTTTTTACTGCGTGTTATGCCACATCCCCAAATAACGTTTTAAGTGTGTATGAACTAAAAAACAAAAGTGCATGGGGGCGCCTGCCTGGCTCAGTCAGGAGAGCATGCGACTCTTGATCTCGGGGTTGTGAATTTGAGCCCCATGTTGGGTGTAGAGATGACTCACAGAAAGAAAAAGTACATGGTCATTGATAGGAGTTGACAAATGCAGAGGTCTTTAAAGAAATTCTAGCTCTCCCGCCCCCAACACCAACCACTTCTCCCTGCTGAGTCTTAGGTTCATTCTGAGTCCTGGAGTCCCTCTGGAGGAACACTCCTGAGACAGAGAGATGAACCAAGTGGACTTCCCTGCCCCCAGAAACCCACCACTTACCTGATGGAGGCAGGAGACAGAAATTCCAGTCCACCTCCTTATGCTCAGTTTTCTCAGATTGCTGTCCCCCTTCCTGGGGCCCTTTCTCCAGGAGGGCTGTTAGGAGGAGGAGCCACTGGGCTTGGCAGGAGCACCATTAGCTACATGACACATGGGTCAAGTCTGCCCACCCAGTGCTTCTCCTAAGCCATCCAGAGGAGCATTCGGCTACCAAGCAGTTAGCAACTGAGCCTTTACCCTGTCTCTGTCCTCTCCAGGACAGGAACAAAGC
>NW_022589724.1:22788425-22824621 GCF_004348235.1 Phoca vitulina | reverse complement strand
CACCCGCGCCCCGACCCACCCACCACCTACCCCCCCCCCCCCCCCCCCCCCCCCGCCCAAGACAAGATCACCGCAGAATCCCCAACAGCTAAAGGGAGAGATAAGATCACTGAAGAATCCCAAAGAGCTAAAGGGAGAGATAAGATCACTGATATCCCAGAAAACCCCTCAATCCAGAACAAACCAAGAGCTTAGTCACCCCGTTCCTAACTCCACCTTCTGGGCCAGTTAGGAGACATTTTCTCAGGGCTCCTTTCCCCGGGTACCATATCCAGGCCCAGCCACCACCCCAGGCCTGGTAGTGTAACATTTCTTCATTCAAACATTTACTTATAGCCCTCCAGAATGGCCTAGAGACTTAGGGCCTGGGCACTGCGTCTGAACAAACCTGGGTTCACATTCTGGCTGTGTGACTTTGCACTTGTTACTTAACCTCTCTGAGCTTCTATTTGATCTTCTCAAAGTGGAGATAATAGGCATCTACATCACAGGATTTTTGTACGTATTAAATGAGATCATGAATGGGAAATGCTTAGCATAAGGCCTGGCATCTAGTAACTACTCATAAATTGTTAGCTTTTATTCTAGTATTCAGACATCCAAAAACCATTTATTGTGTATTTACTCTGTTTGGGTCCTAGTTTAAGCACTAAAGACACACAAATAACCCAGATGTGCTACCCTACACACACCAAGCTGCTTACAGGCTGGTACGGAAAGCAGAGGAGGACAGAGGCAGTTATATTCCAGCATGAAACAGGCTGTAAGGAGATAAGACAGAGGGAAAGACCTGGGAAGGTTCCCAGAGGAGGTGACTTTCTTCTGGGCCTTGTCCCAGAGAAGCCAGGGGAAGGGCGTTCTATGAAGAGGGATTAGTTTGGGGCAAGGGCTAGAAAGCATGAAACAAAAGAGTTGCTCAGAGCGCCTGGGTGGCTCAGTCGTTAAGCATCTGCCTTCAGCTCGGGTCATGATCTCAGGGTTCTGGGATCGAGCCCCACATCGGGCTCCCTGCTCTGCCAGAAGCCTGCTTCTCCCTCTCCCACTCCCCCTGCTTGTGTTCCCTCTCTTGCTGTCTCTCCCTCTGTCAAATAAATAAATAAAATCTTAAAAAAAAAAAAAAAAGAGTTGCTCAGGGAATAACAAGTCATTCTGTACTGCAGAGTCTAGGCTGTATGTGGAGGGGGCCAGAGAAGGAGGCAGTTTAGAAAGAATTTTTTTTTCTTGATAAAATAGGAAACTATTTAAGTGCAATAGAATATATTTATTTTAACCAAAAGCCAGTATCATACTTTAAGGGAAATTCTTAAAGGCATTCCCATTTTGATGAAAAATAAGAAAAATGTGTCTATATTCAACACTATTATTTAAAATAGTTCTGGAGGTGGGAAGCCTGGGTGGCTCAGTGGGTTAAGCATCTGCCTTTGGCTCAGGTCATGATCCCGGGGTCCTGGGATTAAGCCCTGCATTGGGCTCCTTGCTCAGCAGGGAGCCTGCTTCTCCCTCTGCCTGTCGCTCCCCCCTGCTTGTGCTCTCTCTCTCTCTCTCTCTCTAAGAAATAAATAAAATCTTTAAAAATAAATAAATAAATAAAATAGTTCTGGAGGTACTAGCCCTCATGATTAGATAAGAAAAAGAAAGGAGAAGTATAAAAATCAGAAATGAGGAAAATTGATCATTCCATACAGAATCATCCGGAAAACCATTATAAATAATAAGGGAACTCAGTAAGGTGGCTGGGGGCAAAATTAATATACTGAAATTAATAGACTTCATAAATATAAAACAGCCAGTTAGTAGAGATAATGAAAGAGAAGTCCCTGTTTATAATAGAATATTTAGAAACAAATTTAACAAAAATAAAATATACAAGATTATTAAAAATATACTTTACACCTGAAACTAATATAACACTGTATATTAACTATACTGGAATTAAAATTTTAAAACCTGAATCACTGTATTTTACTCCTGAAACCAATATTGCACTGTATGTTAATTAACTAGAATTTAAATAAAAATTTGAATAAAATAAAAATTAAAAATAAAATTAAAAACCTATTGAAAAAAGGGGGGGGAACCTAGGTGGCACAGTCAGTTAAGCATCCAACTCTTGGTTTTGGCTTAGGTCGTAATCTCAAGGGCGTAAGATCAAGCCCTATGTCAGGTTCTGTGCTCAGCACCAAGTCTGCTTGAGATTCTCTCTCCCTCTCCCTCTGCCCCTCCCCCCAACACGTGCAGGCATGCGCTCTCTCTCTCTCTCTCTCAAATAAATAAATAAATAAATCTTTAAAAAAAAAAAAAAAGAAGTGAGCTTTAATAAATTGCTGAGGGACATAAAAGGAGGCCTGAACATGTAGAATGGTTTTAGATCAGATGACTCAACATTATAAATATACCAAATCTTTCCTAGTTTACATATTATATATTTATACATAATATATATATATTCTGAATATATGTGTTATGTTCTGAATATATATAACATGTATATTCTGGTAAAATACCAATAGGAAGCTGGTTCTAAAGTCCTTATGTCAATGTAAGTAAAAGAAAATTCTGAAAAGAAAGAATAATGAGTGAGGACCAGTTTTAGATATTAGAACATAGTATAAAACTACAATATTTTAAACAGGGTGCTAACCTTCAATAGATGGGTCAGTAAAGCAGAATAGGAAATTTGAAATCATACCTGTAGTGGGTAAAATTGTGTCCCCCAAAAAGATATGATCAAGTCTTCACCTAGTGAACATAATCTCATTGGGAATGGCGTCTTTGCAGTTGTAATTAAGTTAAGATGAGGCCATATTGAATTCAAGACATATTGGATTAGACCTTAATCCAATGGCTGGTGTCCTTGGGAGAAGAGAGAAATTTGGAACTGACATAAACTCTGAGACAAGAGGCCATGTGAAAACCAAGGCAGAGATTAGAGTTATAATGCCACAGCCCAAGCAATGGTTCTTGGAAGCCACCAGAAACTAGAACAGTCCAACTGCATGGTTTCACTCATCAGAGTCACCAGAGGGAGCCTGGTCCTGCTGACATCTTGATTGCAGACTTCTAGCCTCTAGAACTTTGAGAGAATACATGTCTGTTGTTACAAGCTACCCGGTTTGTGCTAATTTGTTACAGCAACCCTGGGAAACAAATACAGTAGCTAAATGCCTATAGGAACTTAGTATAGAACAAAAGTAACACTGCTAATCAATACCAAAAAGATGGATTATTCAATATATATGTTGAGACAACTAGCTAGCCAACCAAAGAAACAGCTGAACCCCTACCTCACACCTTACACTAAAACAAATTCTAGAGTGAATAAAACCTGGGAGTAATTTCAAAAAAGTATTCTTAGACTAAGGAAGGCTTTATAAAATACAAAAATGTTTAATGAATCCATAAATGAAAAGATTGATAAGTTTGGCTACATGAAATTATTTTTAATTCTTTATGAAAAAATAATATAAACAAAGTCAAAAGGCACATATTATAGACATATCACATATTACCAGCAAAGGGCTGATATCCTTGCTATTTTAAGAGCTCCTAGATAATCAGGAAGAAAAAAAAACCTAATTAAAAGATAGGCAAAGGATATAAACAAACAGTTCCCAGGAAAGGAAATGTAAATGATTCTTAGTCATATGAATACATGGTCAACCTCCCTTGTAGCAGGAGAAATGAAATTACAGCTACGAGATATCATTTTATATCTAACAGATTGACAAAGATCAAAAAGTTTGATAACATGCTGTGTTGGCAAGGCTGTGGGAAACAGGCTCTGTCATTCATTGCAAGTGGGAGGGCAAATTGGTACAACCTCCCTGAAGTGTGATTTGGCAATATCTAGGTAAATTAAAAATCCACATACCCTTTAACCCAGGAATTCCATTTCTAGGAATTTGCCATACAGAACACATGCACATGGCAAGCTGACTATGGATGTAGACATTTATTGAAGCTTGGAATATCAGTAGATTGGAAATAGCCTAATTTCCATCATAGGGGACTGGTGAAATTAATTACAGAACATCCATTCTGTGGAATACTATAGACTTTTTTAAAGAATGGAGCAGTTTTATATTTCCAGTGTGGAAAAAAAATCCCTGATATGCAGTTAAAAGCAGGGGGGAAGCAAAGCTCAGAACAACATGGATAGTACAATACCATTTGTGTAAAAACAATTTTATGGAGGGGCGTCTGGGTGGCTCAGTCAGTTGAGCAGCTGACTCTTGATTTCTGCTTGGGGCTTGATATCAGGGTCATGAGACCTGTGCTGGGCAAGGAGCCTACTTAAATTAAAAAACAAAACAAAAAACTATTTTATGGACATGTTTTCATAGGCATAGAATGTGTCTGCAAAGGTACACAGGAAAGGAGTAACAGAAACTGCCTTTAATTAAGGAACCAGGCTGTTGGAATAAGGTAACTGCATACTTACAACCTTCATATATTATGTGCAGGTACTCATCATTCAAATATATTAAATTAGAGGGGCACCTGGGTGGCTCAGTTGTTAAGCGTCTGCCTTCGGCTCAGGTCATGGTCCCAGGGTCCTGGGATCGAGCCCCACATCGGGCTCCCTGCTCAGCGGGAAGCCTGCTTCTCCCTCCCCCACTCCCCCTGCTTGTGTTCCCTCTCTCACTGTGTCTCTCTCTGTCAAAAAAAAAAAAAAAAAAAAACTTCAAATATATTAAATTAGAGAAAGAAAGAAAAAAAGAAAGAAAGAAAAAGTTTACATCTGAGATCTGAGTTTAAATGTTAGCTCGGCCACTTTCTTGGACACGTTTTTTTCAGCTCTTAAACCTTAGTTTCCCCATCTGTAAAGTGGGAATAATAACATTGCCCACCTCAAGGACAGGGGGATGGCACAAAAGTGGCAAAGGTTAACTGGTCAATCTAGGAAGGCTCTACAAGAGTTTATTGTATTATTGTATTATCGCCTTTTCTGTAATTTTGAAATTTTTTCCAAGTAAAGTTTTGTTTTGTTTTTCAATTGTTGATTCCTATGTCCCCGCCACACCTGTAAGTCAGAACGTCTGGAGGTGAGGCTGGCAAACCACCTTTTTCTCCCAAGCACCTCTGGACGGGCACGAAGCTGGGGTGAGGAGCCAGATGACTGAGCCTGGGGACTGGGCCACTCCAGCATCTCACTGCAGGCCGCTTCCCTCCCTCCGTGGGGCGCAGGGAAAGAGGGCCCTTCCCCCCCCCCCCCCCCCCCCCCCCCCCCCCCCGGGGCGCCGCGCGGGGCCCGGGGGGCCCCCCCCCCCCCCCCCCGGGCAGGCACCTGCAGGACACCGAATTGGGAACGGGGGTACGCAGACAGAGACTGGCTCCCGGATTGTCGTGGGGGGAAAGGGGCCCTGCACTTTCTGCCCCCGGATTGGGGGAGAGAAGCAGAGCCCGGAGTGCCAAACCCCGCCCCCCACCCACCGCCAGGGCTCCCTTGGCGGGGCCTGTGCCGGGACACGCAGGGAACCCCGGCCCTGGCCGAGCCCCCATCAGATAAGGCCGCCTCCTCCGCGCTGGCAGCCCTCGGAGCCGGCGAGGAGTTTACGTAAGCCTGTTGTTGATGGAAAAACAAAAGCACCAGCAGGCGTTTCCTGGCCTGCTTGGAGCCGCGGGCCCCAGACGCTGGCTCACCCCAGAGAGGCTCCGTCCCGACAGCTCCCCGGGGGGCTCGGGCGAAACTCTGGGGGTCCCATGTGCTGGAAGACTGGCTCTCAGGGGGCCACCCAGAGCCCCAGCCCCAAGCCCAGGCCACCCTGCACTTGAGCCCGGCATGCAGGAGGCGGTTAATCAGTGTTGGTCTTCACCTCTCCCCCGCTGCCCCGCGCACCAGCCTGGGCCTCCCGGGGAGCCAGCTCTGGCCCCATCCCCGCCCCAGCCTGGAGCCCAGAAGGGGCCGCTCCAGGCATCCGTCAGCACCACTTCCCCGAGCGCCCGCTGCGTGCCCGGCCCTGCTCCCGCGGTGGGGGGGGGACGGAGGTATGGGAACCAGGAAAGAACTGAGAATGGGCCTGGGCTGGGAGGAAATCGGCGGCGAATCTCCGCTGCCCACGGTGCCTTCTGTCTTGCTTTTAAAACTGAAGGAGAGCTGAGAACTGCACCGAGCTGTTGAAGACAGAAAGGAGCCGGCCGACGCTCCCCAGGCTCGCCAGCCCATCCCCGTCTTTGCCAGGAGGGAGGCAGATGACCAGGGTTCGGATCCCAGCTCCGCCAGCTGCGCGACCTCGGCACCTTATGCCCGAGTCTCTTTGTCTATAAAACGAAGCTAATTCTTGTACCAACCTCAAGTTTGGAGAATGTAATGAGCCATTTTGAGGATTAAAGCATACCTATCTTCATGTCTGGCACAAAATATCACACAGGAACGTGTCACCATCAATGTAAATACATGGAACCCACCTGCCTTTCCATCTTAGCGCAGTCGTCTGCCTTTCCGGGTGGCCTTTCCTGACCCCTGGCCATAGGTCAGGTGCCCCAGTTACATTCGCTCCCAAGTCTCCCTTCCTCCACTCCTCCTGGCAGCACTCCTCACCCATGTAACCACCCAGACCATGTGTCTTCTCCAGCGGACTGTGCACTCGCCTTGTGCCAGGCTTCATGCTGGCCCTGGGCACCCGGACGTGAATCACATTCTGGCCCTGTCCTCTAGGGGGTCCTAGCCTGGCGGGGTAGAGATAGATGCATACACAGAGCAAGGGACAATGAAGAAACCCAATGGATTTGGAAATCACTCGGAAGGTCGTAGGAATTACAAAGGATCACGTGGACACAGTGCTGGCAGGCAGCCGGACACAGAGTCGGTACACCCCAAAACCTTAATTACATAACATGATGCTATTTAATGGCAGAAAGACCTGGAATCCAATGGTGGCTCTGCCACTCACTGGGTAAGCTTCAGCAGAGCACTCTTTCTCTGGGCCTCCATTTCTCCAATTATCAAGAGAGATGCTATTATTATAGACCCATTATAAGGCCCTGGTGAGATTTAAACAAGTTGATGCCTGTGGAAGCACTTTCTAGAGTCTCAGAGGGTGAATCCTATTAGCTACAAACTATCCTATCAATGCCAGTGGGAGGAATACAGCCTCGGACAAAGCTTTGGTGTCAGGCTTGGTCTCAGGACCCAGCCTGGACACCTTTTAGTTTTGTGACCTATGGCTAATGGCTCAGCCTCAGTTTCCTCATCTGTAAAGTGGGGATAACAATACCTACCTCCTAGGGTAGTGTGAAGAACCAAAAAAGTCACAATAAGAGTTAGTACTTGTTGCACTTATTCAATGCCAGACAGGGTTTTTAAGTGATTTTTATATATTAATTCATCTACTGTTGTTTTACAGCTGGGAAAACTGAGGCAGAGAGGTTTTAAGCAACTTCCGCAAGGTCACACAGCCGGGCAGTGTTGCCAGGAAGAAATCCTGGCAGTCTGAGTCCGAGGTCCTGACCCCCCTGCATCACTAACTCCCCAGAACCTGTGTAAAGCACTTAGAAATGGCACAGAGTCCGGCCTCAGCAAACAGTAGCCATTATTATGATTTTTATTAATAAACGTGTTGATATCATCATGATCTTAATTACTCATCAATCCCTTCTCAGAGCAGGGCAAGCTCAAGCTCTTCGGCCCTGGGTGGGTGCCAGCTGAGAGCGGGTGCCAGGAGCCTAAAATGTGGGCAAAGTTTCATTTCCTGGTCACACCCAGTGAGAGTCAGCCCATGGGATGGTGGGACTAGTGGGTCCAATGCTGGGCTGGTCCCCAAGTGAGCGTGGATGTCACAAGCGGCCATCTTTGTCCAGTCTGTCACTGGACACCCTGGACACCCACCTGGCTCCTGAAGCAGGGCAGGGCTAGGAAGGGGAGGCAAGGGCAGACACTGGGCCTTTTGTGTCCTGCTCCCCACGCGGCCCAGCCCCGAAACCCATCCCCACCCCCGCCCCAGGCTGGGCCAAGGGTGTGCAGTGCCCTCCTGGGAGAGGACAAAATTCAGACCGGAGTCAGGAGTCGGACCAGTGCCCTGGCTCCACGGCTTTCTGGTGGAGCGTCCTGGGGCCTGGTTTCCTCATCTCCAAAATGAGGGTAGAGAGCTGGACTGAGGCACAGGTGGGGGTTAGGGAAGGCAGAGGTAAAGAAAATAGTAGTCCTGAGGGGTGGCAGTAAAAGGACAGGGCGGGGGCCTGGCCGTCCCTCTGCTGGGAGGAAATGTGGTTAGGGTTTCCCACCCCCTCCATGGAGAGGCCCAATCACCCTTCAACCCCAACACACACCTCAACCTGCAGCACACAGACACCACCTTGAACCCCTGAGTACACCCGAACACACAGGTGCACACAAACACACACACCCGAACACAGACACACACCTGATCTCAAACACACACACACACACACACACAACCTTGATCACAGACACACATAGACACACATGGACACACGCCCCTGAATACAGACACACACGCAAACACACACACCTGATCACAGACACACACATCTCAACAAATACATAGACACCCTCAAATTAACCCCCACACCAGCATGACCACACACACAGCTACGCCGACACCAGAACACGCCCCCCCCTTACACCCACCGCACCGCAATGCACACTACACCTCCCCCCGCCCCCACCCCGTCACACACCACACAGGCTCCAATGCTCACGGAGGCCACTGGGGGGCAGAGCGAGCCCCTCGGGGAGCCCAGGCTGAGTGCCTGGAACTGCACCACCTCATACCTTCCCATGCTTGGGGAGCCCCTCAGGCTTGAGCCCAACACCCCTGCCCATAGGACCGCAGGAATAAGCCCAAACGAGGGCACTGGGGGGGGGGGGAGACCTACTGCGTGCCAATCGCGGCGCGGCGCGCTTCCGTGCTGTCCCAGCCACTAGACCTGACACACGTTAGGGACTCCAAATTATCCCTCCCGTTTTGAAACCGAGGAAAGTGTCCAGAGCCCGGAATAGATCTCGGATCTCTGACTTCTCTCCGGGGAGTCTCCTTAGTTTCTTTAGCCCCGCCAACGTGGGTCAGGAGGAGGGGTGGGAACCTCCGGGGCTATGCCGCGGTGCACCGCCAGGGGGCGCCCTCCGCCCGGCCCCTGCGGGGGCTCCGTCGCCTTGCGCCGGCGTCCCTCTTCCCAGCGCCGCGGTGCCGGGGCCGCTCCCCTGGGAGCTTCCCTGGGTCCCGGCGGGCGCCCCCGCAGGATGTCTCGGCGCCCCACCCCGCCGGATCCGACCTCGGCTCCGGCTTCCGCCCCCTCCCCGGTCCCCAGGGGCCCTCTCCGACAGCTCCAGGCCCGCAGCCACCCCCTCTGCCCGGAACCGCCCCAAGCCACCCCCATCCCGGGCTCTGAGAACCTCGGAGGCCAGCCCACAGGGGAGCCGCCTGCCTCGCCTCTGCTCCTGGCCCTAGAGGCTCCTAAAGGTGCCCGAAGTGAGGGACAGCACCCAACAAACCGCCGCAGCTGGCCCGCAGAGAGCGTTCCTCTGCTCTGCGCTGTGGCTGCGGGAGTTGTGTCACTCGGGCTTCCCAAAACTTTGGGAAGCGGGTGTTCCCATTACCCCCGTTTTACAGATTTAAAATGCCAGAAGCTCAGAGGGTAAGTCATTTGCCCAGGATCCTGGGAGCATTGAGTGGCAGGACAGGGTCTACGGCCAAAGCTCTAAGGATTAGACCCTCCACCCCAGTGACTGCCCCTACTGACATTTATTCACTCCAGGATTTAGAGAATATTTGTTAAGGACCCACCCCCTACCTGCCAGGCATCGTCTGGGTGTACTATGGAGACAGAGACACTGAGTCATGGAGCTTACAGTGGCAGGAAAAAGTAAAATAATCCCAGAACATGCACCTAGTTCATCATGAATTGGCTCGCTTACTACAAATGTGTCACGAGGACACCTGTGCAGACCCTCGGCTGCCAGGTGGAGGTGAGGGCACTTGTGGGGGTGCAGAGACCATTCCAGACCTGTGTGGTGACAGGGGCAGAGTTATAGCAGGGGCTGGAGGGGAGAAGGCCCACCCAGGGAAGGCTCCAGAAAGGAGGGGCATTTGAGCAGAAGTTCTTGAGGGGCTGGACCCCTAGGCAGAGAGGGGCCCACCCAGCATGTAGAGCTTGGATGAGTTTGGTGCACTTGGCTGGCTTTAAGCCCAGAGATGGGTGGGTCCCAAGTCCTGCACCAGAGAGGTGGGCAGTGACGTGCTTGGGACCAAGTCTCAAACACCAGCTTAAGGACCAACTTGCTCAGGAGGGATGGGAAACTCAAAGAAGAGAAGCAATGGGTTAATGCCCCAGGGCCTGTTCATGCCTTTCTCCTGCGGCTTGGAGCCCCCAAAGGGAAGAATCGGCCAGCACTTTGATGTCTTAAGGCATCAAAAACCCAACAAGCTCCAACCCAAATCCCTAATCATCTCCCCCCACCCTCTTCCCGGTGACTTTTCCCATTGCAGTGAAGGGCCCCATAGTCTACCCAGTTGTGGCTCTGCCCCCTGCTTCCCTCCCCTCCCCATACCCAGTCTGCCTCCTTTGCCTCCACCCCGTCAGATCTGACTGACGATCATCTGACTGACCTCAAGAGCCTCCTCTCATCCATACCTGTCCCCTCCTGCCCAGATTCATCATTCCCAACTCCCTGGTGCTCTTGGAGTGAACACCCAAGCATACTGCCAGGAAAGCCCATGGTGTGTCTCCAGCCCCGCGCCCCCACCACCACCATTCTGGCCCTTGCTCTGAGAGCCCCAGCCACACCGGACGGGCAAACCTTTTAGTGCCTTGGACCAACTCCGCTCAGGGCCTTTGCACACACTGTTACTCCTTTTTCTCCCCCTCCCCGTCCCACTTGCTGATTTAATTGCCACTCACTTAATCTGATTTCTCAGTGACACCTGTCTCCAGGAAGCGGTCCTTTCCCTCACTTGTGTATATGCTGTCATGGCCCCACATATTCCTTCTCAGAGACATCATTAGGAAGTCACTTGTGAGGCTGTTTGACATTTGTATCCCCCACTAGTCTCTGAGTTCCGGGAGGGCAGTCATCATCGTACTCACTGGCCTCCCCAGTGACCAACACAGGACCTGGCACTCAGTAAGTGTCCTTAAGCAGGATAAACCCAGCTCTGCTGCTTCCTGGCTGGGTACCCTTAGCTAAGTCCCTTCCCCTCTGTGAGCTTCCCCTGCTCATCCCTATGAAGGGGCCAGGTGGGCGGCCCCCAACTCAGGCTGCCAATCTGAATCCCTGAGGGACTTTTCCAAACCCCACAGGTGACCCTCCTCATCATCACTGAATTGGGAGTGGCCAGTGGGTGGAGGTATAGATGTTGTAAGAATGAGTGAGTGTGGATAATGGTAGAAGCTGGACAATGACTACATGGGGGTTCATTAGACTCTTCTGTTTACTTTGTGTATGTTTGAAATTGTTCATAATAAAAAGCTTTTTATAAGATTGATACACCAGCTAGCGCTCCTCCCCAGTGAGTGGTGGAGAGCCAGGAAGGGTATTTGGGGAAAGCTGCCGGAGTGGATCTAAAGCACAGCTCTGGCTAGAGGCTCTCTGAGGCTGCTTCCATCTCTCAAAATTGGCAGTGATTCTTTCCTGCCCACGTGAGTGCTGTTCACTGGTGGAAAAATACCACACCCTGAGCATACGCTTCTGTCCTCTCCCTTAATCCCCCTGTGGCCCCAAACACCTCCAGGTCAGTTGCCCAATCTTCCAACTCACAAAGTCCCCCAAACATCAGTCTCTACTAGTAGCCTCTTCTGGGCTCCCTCTGCGTCTCGCACCCCAGTCCCAGCTACCCTCCTATTCGGTCTGCTTTTGCAAGACCCTAGGATGACTGGAACTGTCTCTTTCGTTGTCCCCAGCCAGAGTGCCTGGCATGGCAGAGGAATTGATCTGTGCCAACTGGATTGGTTGAATTGCAATGAAGATATCTTTGTGGCCCCCAAACTCTGTGATCCTGGGCAAAACACTTCTCCTTGGCTTCTTTCTCAGTGAAATGGAATGATAATCCTTGCCTCATAATGCTGTGGGAAGGACTCAGTGAGATCATAACTATAAAGATGTGGCAAGTTGGGTGGGACGTTCACCCCCTTCAGAGCCAGCCCCTCCCTCCGGGGGGTGGGGGTGGGGGGCTCCTGTAACGCCCTGGGATTCCCTCCTGTTGGGCAGTGAGTGGCTGTTGGCACATCTGTCTCCTAGACAGCCCTGGGGGCCAGAGGGAGGGGCTGTAGGCAAAACCATCTCCATGCTCCCAGCCCCATTGCCCAGCACTGGGCCAAGGAGGAAGGGAGGAGCAGAGCCGGGGAAAGGTAGAAACGGAGGTAGGAAGGGCCTGCTGGCCCTCCTAGAGTCCCCAGGGGCCAGAAGGCAGCCCTCCCTGGGGCCTCAGCTGACAGATGAAGCCTGGCAGGGTCCACTCTTGCAGCAGGACCCACAGGTCACAACGACAAACACTTCCTCTCCAGAAAGGTGGTTCTGCCATATGGGACTCCAACTTAAGTGCAAGGTGGGAAAGCGGCTGGTTCATCCTGCAGCCTGTGGATGTCAGGATGTCAGAGACAGCTCACCCATAGCCCCCAGGGTAACGTTCCAGTTGGTGTTCAAGGCTGTCTGTGAGCTGAACTTCACCCACCTGTCCAGGGGCAGCCCCACCATTACATTACTCTCCACTCCCGGATGTGCTGTGTGCCCTTTTGCCTGGGCCTTGGCTGTTTCCTCAGCCGGGGATGCTCCCCTGCTCCCCTCCTCCACCCAGTCACCTTTGGTTTATCCAAGATCCCAGCTCAAATAGCATCTCCTCCTTGGAGTCTCTCCGCACTTCTCAGGACACTTCCTCACATCTCTGTGGCTCCCCTCGTATTTGGTCGAACCACGAATACAGCGTGTACACATTCTCTCAGGGGTCCTGACAACAGGGTCCTGTAAGCTGGATACTGTTGGCCCCATTTTACAGATTAAGACGCTGGGGTTCAGAGTGGCTAAGCACCTTGCCAAAATTCTTTCAAGGCAGAGAAGACGGTGGATCTGCCCCAGACCTTCCCACTCTGGGGAAAAGGAGACTTGGTGGGGTGGGACAGGACGGGAGGAAAGTCACGGCCAAGACCTCAGCTCCTGCAGATTGCCCAGTGCCAGGCCTGGGTGTGGGGCCCAAGAACCAGGAGACTCCCCACATTCACCGCATGTCGGAGCAGCATGCAGGGAGGTGGGGACAACGCCCCGGAGCCAGAGGTGGCAATGGTGAGAACACTTACTCCCTCAGTCCCATCACAGGTAGACCGAGCTGGGCTGGCAGCCTCAGCCCCTTTCCCGTCAAGCACCTGCCTTCCTTTGCCCGCCTCTCCCTTGGCCTGAGACTCTATTTGTCTCCCTTCTCGGTCTCTGAAAGTCTCCCTTTATCAGCCTCAAAGTGCCCATCGCGGTTTCTCGGCTCTGGCTCTCTGCCTTGGTCTCTCTCAGCCTCTGAATCTGTCCCAGGGTCTCCCTTGATCTCTGAGGCTTCTCTTTTCAATCTCTGTCTTTGTCTTGTCATCTGTCCCCTGCGCCTTGACACTCTTAATCTTGGCCCCCATCTTTGTCTGTCTCTCTACCTCCTCACTACTCTGTTGCTGTTTCTCTTTTCAGAAGTCTGTCTGTGGTTGATCCGTTTGTCTCTCTGCCTCCTGCCCCCTGCGTCTTTGTCCCTGTCCCTTCCCGTCTCTGGGTCGCACTCTTTCTCTGTCTCCCAGACCCGGTACCATCTCTCTGCCACACTCCCTGTCTTCCTGCCACTATCACTATCTTTCGGAGTCTCTCACTCCGCGTGTGTGTCTCTCAAGCCATGTTTCCTCCACAGCGCCCCCATCCCCAGCCTGACAGCAGGCCCTGCTTCTAATGTTGCTCCCGTGTAGGGGGTGGGGGACCCCCGGGCATCATTCCAGGGTCTGCTCCATCTGGGTGGCAGTGCTGACAGGCAAGATAGGGATCAGACTTGGCTCTGTCCGGGCCTGAGCAAGGGGGCACCACCAGGCTACGCGGGGGCGTCTGGGTGCTTGCAAATGTTTGCATGTGTGCACATCTGGGTTTGTGTGCGGGTCTCCCCGTGTGGGGTGGTCTGGGTGTCTGTCTAGATGTATTTGTGAGTGTCTGGGCCTGTTTATGTCTGTCTGCGAGTATTTGTATACGTGTGTCTTTGTGTGGGGCTGTCTGGGTGTAAGCACCTTAGCCTGTGGGTCTATCTACCCATGAGTGTCTCCAGGGCGTACATGCGTGGTGTCTGTGGGCACGTATGTAAGTCCCTGGGAGTACCTGCTGTCGTTTCTGTGTGCTTATCCACGGGCCAGGCCCTCCGCTCGCAGTCCCTCACGCAGCCATTGCTGAGATACCTATCCTATTACCCCAGCTGACGGGACGTGGGGTCTGGAGACAGACCTGGTTCAAATGTTGGCTTCTTCACCACTAAGCTGCCTGACCTCAGGCAAGTTGGCTAATCTTGAGCAATCCTGAATTCATTCAGCAAAAATGTATCGATCAAAAACAGATAAAGCTAATCCATGGTGCTAGAAGTCAGATAGGAGCCACCTTGGGAGGGATTGACAGGGAGGGGGCCCAAGGGAGCCTTTGGGTGCCGTCAATGTCTTATTATCTTGATTTGGGTGGTGTCTATGTGGTGGTTGTTCATTTGGAAAACATTAATCAAGCTGTTCATTTCAGATGTGTGCACTTTACACACATTATAGAAAAATATAGAAGTTACAAAAAATTCATTGAGCTTCTACCATTTTTCCAGGCATGAAATAACAGTAACAATAGTAGTGTTGGTGAGTGTGTGTTTTTAACATTTCAGGAGGTGGGTCTGTCCAGGCTTTAAGCACTCCCAGCCCATTCCTCCCCAACCCTGTCCCAACCATGATGGCACAGGGACGACGGGAGAGGGACCCCAGTCCTGGGCTGGATTGTTCCCCTGCCCAATCTCTCCTGGCTGTTTTCTCATCAAGGCAGCTATGATTTTCTCTCTGGGTTTTCAGACACTGAAGGACATTTTGCTAGGTAACTACTAGCATTCAGTGAAGCTGGTAACAGAGTGCGCTGTAGCAGGGTTTAGAGCAAGAAATCAGGGGTGTAAGATGTCCAGTGGACAGACACCACGCCTGCTTGATGCATTCAGCAATGACGGGCGATGCCTGGATACACACATTCCTGATCTCCACCTGCAACACCCTTACGAGTCACCTGTCTGTGACTCAGTAAAACACAGTGAGCCTCCACTATATGCCAGGCCCTCCACTGGGCCCTTCAGCACACCTTGCCTCATCCTCACTAGAACTGTCTGTAAAGGCCATTATCTTCATCTTCCAGCTGAGGAAACGGAGGCTCACAGAAGTGAAATGACATCCCTCAGCTCACACTGCAACAATAGAGATTCCGAGCTCATTCTGCCTGCTTCTAATCCTCTGTCCTCCCTGGATGTGTCCTTTCTGTGGGTTTCTGAGGTTGCCCGAGCCGTAGTGAAGAAGCCAAATTCATTTGCTTTTGCCCTCTTGGGAGATTAATTTTTTTTTTAATTCATTAGGAAAACTGGAGTTTGAGCTGCCCTTTGGTGACAGCATTCAACTCCTGATAGGGGTAGGCTTTCTTCATTGCCTGACACACCCTTCCAGCCCAGAGAAGAGCAGAAGAGGCAGGTGTGATAACATTTTACCTCTATCACAAGTATTCAGCAGGGTGTACTTAATATTTGAGAGAACAAATGAATGAACTAATGGTACTTCATTGACATACTCTCCACTTGGCACATATCACACCATTTTGAGATTATCTCTTCTGTCCCTGCCTCCACTCTATATTCCTTGATGGCAAGGAATCTCCGGATTTCGACAAGCAGCCCAAAGCCTGGCACAGAAAAGGGGGCCCCACGCATATTATAAATAAATATTATAGATAAATAAGAGAAGACCTTGGAATTTATGTCTGGGCTTCAGTAAGACCCTTAAGTCCTGTGAATTTCACACCCCACTAAACAATAGCAACACCAACTAGTTTCAATAAGTGGTTTTATTACTGGTTAGATTTTACAAATTCTGATATTCGAACAGACTTCCACCTTAAAATTCTAAAACAACAAAGCGACCGTTGGAGGGGGTTTGATTTTTCCTTTTTTTTTTTTTTTCTTTTTAGGACTATTCAAAGTAACAAACTTTTTTTTTTTTTTTTTTACATTTTTGCTCTGGTCATAAATATACAGAGAGAAAAAGAGGGAGAGAAAAATGAACAAGTCATCCAAAGTATGGAGATAAAACAGTATTCCTAAGGCACGTGGCAGTCTTTGAAAATACAGAAGCTCTAGCCAACTTAAATTATTTGTTGTTTTTCCTCGCTCAGTCCACAAAACTGTACAGTGACACAAATGTTGTGTTGCAGATAGATTTTCCAAGTAATTCCTCAAGTCCACACCGCTGCATTAGCCGGACGCACAATTATTTTCTTCCTCTGTTTCCAGGCGAGATCCTAAAATGTGGTTAGTTAGTTGCTCAAAGCCTCTATTTTAAAATACACTTGGAATTCAACTAAAGATAATTTCTTTTTTAAAGAAATTGTGGGGGGGGGGGGGGGCGTGAGTCACTAGAAAAGGTTGGTGAGAGTCGTTTGTGAGGGGCTGTGAGGCTCGTGGCCCTCCAGGTTGCCAGGCACAGAAGTTAAGACGGATGTCACAGTTGGCAGGGCCGGGCTGGTCAAGTCTGTGAGGGTGGTGGGCGTGCTGGACGGGCTGAGCGAGGCGTTGGAGAGCTCCGAGGCCGGTCCTGATGGCGTCCCCGTCTGCAACGTTGCCTCTGTCGACTTGTCCACAGCCGTGTTTTCCTGCCGTAAGAGGTTGCGCCTGAACTTGGCCCTAGCGTTCTGAAACCAGACCTGTGTGGGGCAAGAGAGAGAGAGAAGGGCTGGTTAGGAGAAGGGAGGCGGGATCCGGAGAGCTGCAGAGCATTTCCCCCAGAGATGCTAATCTGGGTTTTGTGGAGAGGGGGATTAAAAAGTTGGGCTGGCAATTTTTGCTCTTAATAAAATAAAAATGTCCTTTTCTCTAATGGCTAAGTTACTGGGTTTCTCTTTCTGTTAGAAGGTTCCAGAGCTGGGGCGCCTGGGTGGCTCAGTCGTTAAGCGTCTGCCTTCGGCTCAGGTCATGATCCCAGGGTCCTGGGATCGAGCCCCGCATCGGGCTCCCTGCTCAGCGGAAAGCCCGCTTCTCCCTCTCCCACTCCCCCTGCTTGTGTTCCCACTCTCGCTATGTCTCTCTCTGTCAAATAAATAAAAAAAAAAGAAGGTTCCAGAGCTGAGCAACACTCTCCAGTATGGTAGCCACTAACCACAGGTGGCTACTGAGCACTTGAAATGGGACTAGCCACAAAGTGGCTCCTTTGTAGGGGAAAACACAGAAATAGATTTGAAGACTTGGTATGAAAAAAAAGAAGGTAGGCTACCTCAATACCAATGTCTATGCTGGTTACATGTTGAAACGATAATATTGTGGATAAGCAGAGCTAAACAAAATACATCCTTAAAATTAATTTTGCTGGTTTCTTTTTGTGTTTTGAATGTGGCTGCTAAAAAATTTAAAATGGAAAATTACACATGTGGCTCACGTTGCATTTCTATTGGATAACGTTGTTCCGGAAGATGTGCACAAACCAAATCATTTTTCACAATGGTTGAGAGATTCCTTTTTTTCCCCCTTGGCAATTGCCTTTAAGCGGGCAACAGATCCCATAAGTTCTCGTTGGTACAATTTTTAAAGTGATTCGTGGTAAGTGGGAAATACCACAGTGGTGTAAAGAACACAAAGGAATCAGTCAATAAAGAGTTACTTTGAGGAAGAAAGAGACAGCAGTCCTACTCCCCACCGCCATCAGGTGGAGAAGCCACCAGTTATCTTGGACCCCCTGGGGGTTTTAGGTTTCAGGGTGGGGTGGGCAGAGCTGCTGCCGGAGTAAAGCCAGTCCGGGGAGGTGGTGACCTGCGGGATTCCCTCTCCAAATCGACCACGCCCCAGTATCATTTATGAGGGAGGTGGGGTGCATTGTGCCGTGAGAACTGAGCTTGGTATGAAAAGAATACCAAAGAGAGAGTAAGTGTTTACTTTCATTTTTCCTTGGGCACAGACATGCAATCCATCTACACCCATACCTTTGCACACGAGCCTATATGCACTGGGGAAGACATGCACAGAAACACATCTTCACAGCGCAACCCCCCCGCCCCAACTATTGACTGCCAGTCTAACTGCACAGAGAGATCTGGCTGTACCCAGAGGTCCTCAAAGTACTTTGAGCGAGGCCTAGGAAATCTGGTGGGGGGGGTAGGGTGTGTGTGTTGGGGGGGGGGTGGTGAGTTGTATCTCCCAAAGAAAAAAAGCCTGAAAGTCAAGGCCCCTTCACTTCCCTTTGCATGAGAAAAACACCCGCCAGAAGCCTCCCCATAAAACAAAGGGCCTTAGAGAATTCTACAGATTCTGGGGTGTCCAGTTGCATATTTCCAGATGTGCCTGCATCTGCTAGTCTTCTCAGTGTCTCAGGCATGGGTGGGAAGGGCTATCTCCTGGCCCCACCCTCCCCTGGGGACCACCCCCGTATGGGGGCCTATGGTGTCTGACGAGCCTTTCTGGTGGCCTGATAAGATTTGGGCTCAATTAAAAAGCACATCCACGAGAATCCAGGGGTAAGGAGAGACTCAGACCCTGAGAAGTCAGGAAACAAAGCTCTTTCCCTGGCACGCTGGGTCTTCCAGGAAGAAAGCACATTTTCCCAGGCCTTCTGCCCAAACCAAGCCCATCTCCTCTTCTGGAGGCTTGCAGGTAAGTACAGTGCTTCTAAGACCACCGTCAACATGCTCTTGTTAGGATAGGGAGCCCTTCCCTGCCTGGCCTGCAGAAATATCTTCAGTGTCAGACTCTGTCCATCTGGCCCAGGGAATGGCTGATGGCAAAACTCGATAGGGAAAGTCTCCAGAGGCCCTCCGAGAGAGGAAGCGACTTCCCCCAAAGTCTTACACATCAGGTCTGACACCCTGTGCCACCGTCCTGGCCTGTGTGTGTCTCTCCAAGCCGTGGCTGGAGCAAGGAGCCCCCGGGGGGGGGGGGGGGCGGTGCGCGGCTCCTAGGTCCAGGGCTGCAAGCCCTTGGGAAGGGCTGGAACCGGTTAGCTGCCAGCCATTTGCTCCTTCTCCCGCTGTTGCCCCTAACAGTGAGTTGTAAACAATGACACCATCTTCCCCGACTGAGGCACCGGGAGTCTGGTGGATGAAAACCAACTCAGTCCAAAGCCGGGCTGCTGTGGGGTTTCGTGTTGGGTTTGTTTTTCACCTTCCCCAGGGCTTCACCGGAATTCTCTCCCAAAAGTCTCCTCCCAAGCGGCTCTTGGGGCAGGGCCCCTGCCTAAGTCATCTTCATGTCCCTGGGATATGGTGCGGGGACTGGGAAAGATGAAGAATGAGTAACGTGCGTTGAATTCGTAGTAGTAATGATAGAGGGGCGCCTGGGTGGCTCAGTTGGTGAAGCATCTGCCTTCGGCTCAGGTCAGGATCCCAGGGTCCTGATATCAAGCCCCACATCGGGCTTCCTGCTCAGCAGAGAGTCTGCTTCTCCCTCGGCCCTCACCGTGCTCGTGCTCGCTCTCTCTCCCTCTCAAATAAGTAAAATCTTTAAAAAAAAAAAAAAGTAGTAATGACAGATACCACTTATGCTCTCTCTGTGCCAGGCACCATGCCACCCTATAACGTGTGGCGTCACGGGTCAGCTCCGGGAGAAGCCAAGTAGGGGCTACTATCGTTGTCCCCACTTTATATAGATTTAAAACCAGAGAGCCTCCGAGAGGTGAAGTCACTTGCGCAAGGTCACACAGAGGCCGAGCTGAGACTGGAATCCAGGAATACCGGCCATTAGAAAGTCCATGCTCTCCCCACCACATGATCCTGAGTGAGTCAGCGAAGAAATGAAGGAATGAGTGAATAGACACAAAAGCAACTGTGGTGCAGGGGAAAAAAGCACTAGATGCAGCTTCCAGTTCTGACTCTGCTACTGACCAACCCAGTGACCTTGTGCTGGTCCCTTACCTCCAGGTCTGCCTCAGTTTCCCTACCCACACAACGAAGAGGGTCGGACAACAGCACGCCATCTCTACGGCCTCTCAGGGTTCTGACAAGCTGAGATTCTAGGGCAGATGCAAGAAGATGATCTGCTCCACCCACCCATCTTTTTTTTTTTTTTTTTTAAGATTTTATTTATTTTTTGACAGAGAGAGACACAGCGAGAGAGGGAACACAAGCAGGGGGAGTGGGAGAAGGAGAAGCAGGCTTCCCGCTGAGCAGGGAGCCCGATGCGGGGCTTGATCCCAGGACCCTGAGATCATGACCTGAGCCGAAGGCAGATGCTTAAGGACTGAGCCACCCAGGCGCCCCTCACCCACCCATCTTCCTAAACTGACAGCCCCCTTTCTTCATCTGTGGGGGGTCCCGTAGCCTGGTGCCCTGGGGATCTCCGGGAAGTCCTGGGTGCATGAAGCCCACACCATCGCGCGCCCCTCCTCAGACACCCACTGGCCCGGCAGGTTGTGTTTTGCCTCACAAATTCCCTTCCCTAGGATTCTTTCATCAAGGGGACCAAGAGGACCAGTGGGAAACCCACTTGGCCTCACAAATCCCTTCCTGGGTCACTAAGGAAACCAGCCCCAATATAAAAGCTTCATGCCCAAAGATGTCCTTTCTGGCATTTTTTTAAAAGATTTTATTTTGGGGGGCGCCTGGGTGGTTCAGTCGGTTGAGCATTCGACTCTTGGTTTCAGCTCAGATCATGATCGCAGGGTCTTGGGATCCAGCCTCGTTGGGGGTGCTCTGTGCTCAGTGGGGAGTCTGTTGGAGATTCTCTTCTTCTCCCTCTCCTTTTGCCCCCCCCCCCACGCAGGCATGCACGCATGTGCTCTCTCTAAAATAAATAAATAAATCTTTTTAAAAAATAAAAAGATTTTATTTTTAAGTACTCTCTACACCCAACATGGGGCTCAAACCCACAACCCTGAGATCAAGAGTCGCATGCTCTATAGACTGAGCCAGCCAGCAGACCCCTCCTCCTTTTTTTTTGTTTTTTTTTTTTGTTTTAAGATTTCATTTTTACATTTGCGGCATTTTTAATAACATCAAACTAATGGCTGCATGCAAAGTGTCCGACCAGATGGGGTAAGTGAAAGCCACGACACAAACATTCCAGGCAGTTGCGGGGCTAATGTCTTGTGATGAATGTGAGGTGAGGAAAAAAGAATAAAAAGAATATGACCCAGGGCACCTGGGTGGCTCAGTGGGTGGAGCGTGCAACCCTTGATCTTGGGGTTGTGGGTTCAAGCCCCACATTGGGTGTAGAGATCACTTAAAAATAAAATCTAGGAGCGCCTGGGTGGCTCAGTCGTAAAGCGTCTGCCTTCGGCTCAGGTCATGATCCCAGGGGGTCCTGGGATCGAGCCCCGCATCGGGCTCCCTGCTCCGTGGGAAGCCTGCTTCTCCCTCTCCCACTCCCACCCCCCACCCCGCCCCGCTGTGTTCCCTCTCTCACTGTGTCTCTTTCTGTCAAATAAACAAATAAAATCTTTAAAAAATAAAGTAAAATCTAAAAAAAAAAAAAGAATATGTCCTCTGGTACAACAACTTCATAAAGTCATAACAACAAATATTATTCACTAAGTACCAGGCATCATCTCCGGAAGGTCCTCAGCATTTTGCACATAGTAACTCATTAGTGCCTGACAAGGTAAGCACTAACATTATTGCCATTTGTAATTATTTGTTGCACCTCTGTCTCCCTTCTGGATTGCAGCTCCAGCGGGTCCCACTCACTGTCTGGGTCACGCCGCCCCCGCTCCCAACAAGGCAGCAGATCAGTGTATTTGTTGAATAAATGAGTGAACAGAGGAAAGTTAGCATCCTCGGTTCCTGGGTGCTCACACAAGTTAGTGACAACTAACCAGTCATCTGAAGAATGTTTGTAAACTGTTGATGGTTAAAATGTATTTTCTTTCAAAGTCACACCAAGAAACCCTAAGGAGACTTTCACCCATCCAGATCAATCAGCTCACCACGCCTGTCCCCAAGCCCAGGGCCTATTCTGCCTTCCTGACCCTTTCCCAGGAAGGAAGAGAGGCAACTCGGAGGGGCATCTATGTGCTGAGGAGTTGTCTCCAAGCATTTGCAAAGCCTAACGTCTTCGTGGACCTCTGTCCGAGGGGCCGCTCTCTCTCCCAGTCACCTTGCCATGGGTAGAAAGTGAGAATTGTGGTGGCCATGCTGTCGCTGATGATAATTTTGAGCACTTTTTCTGCACTTACGGCTCTACAACAGGATTCCTGCTCTGCTCCCAAGACATGGCATCTATGACCCACTCCGTCTTTTCTCCCCACCTGTACTGCTGCTTTCTATAGCCAGATCCAAGGCAGGAGGGTCCCGGTCCCTACACTGTGCTATATTGGAAAGAGCTGTGGAATCAGACAGATCTGGGCTTGACTCATGGCTTCATCACTTACTAGCTGTGGGACTGAGGGCAAGGGTCCTAGTCTCTCTCAACCTCAGTTTCTTCATCTGCAAAATAAAGATAATTAAATTTTTTTTAATGAGTGCGAGAGGTTGGTTGACTGAACCCTACTGTGTAAATGTGTGTGAAGTTCATGTGCATTGAGTCCCGAATCTATACTTTATAAATCACACTTGAAGTCATCTCATTTACCCTTTGCAAACACCTAATGAATATTATGATCATCCCCATTTTATAGTCGAGGCCACTGGGGCTCAGAGAGGTTAAGTGACTTGCTCAATATGGCTCAGAGTGTAAGCGGCAGAGCTGAGCCTGGACCTCACATCAGCTGACTCAAAATTCCAACAGGGATACTGCATCCCAGGCCTACCATATTGGTGGTACTTATGCATAACAGATTCAGAAACAGCCCAGAATGCCCCTACACACACACACACACACACACACCCACACACACACACACCCACACACACATCCTGTATCATTCACCTTCGAGAACACAGCCTCAACCTCAACCTGCATAGAGAACCTCTCTGAAGGGTTGAGCTGGACGACAACCTGCAGGGAGCACCCAAGGCCTAGTGCCACTGAGCTGGTGTAGACAAGTGAGAAGGAACCATTTATTTCCTGGGCACCTACTTTATACCAGGCAGCACTGTGCTGGACGCTTCCCCCACTCATTGTCTCAATGCTCAGGAATTCTCAAGACACAAACGATTATTACCTTTGTTCCACAGATAAGGAATCGGGCTCAGAGAGATGGTAAGTGCCCAAATTGCACTGCTAGTAAGTCCCAAAGGACCTGAACCAGTCTGTTACCTTCCAAAGCCACGCCACCACCTGCCTGGCCCCAAACGGCTCCTATCCCACCTCCCCCAGCTAGCCCATCAGCAGTCAGAACCCCTGGGAGAGAGCCCCACCCTGCCAGCGCCTGGCTCCTGTAACCTCCAGCAAATCCCTTCATCTCACTAGTTCTTAAGCTTCTTGTCTGTAAAATGGGCAGGAAAATATTAAGGCAGACGAGTGGCTGGAAAAATAATGCTTTGCAGACTGCTGCATAATCCTGAGCAGTCGTGCTGTTAGGGGATATTGAGGATCAGTGCGAGAGATCTGGAGGTCCGAGAAGAGGGAGAACAGTGGTCTGGCATGCCTTATGGGTATGACCACGGCCACCCCCAACAACACACAGGCCCTCGATGATACCCACACTCAGAGGCAGTCACCGCTGGGTTGGCTTAGCGGAGAAAGAGCCAGAGATTGACCAGAGACAGGCTTGGATTTGGATCCAGCTCTGCTACTTACTAGCAAAGTGTGACTTGAAGCAAGTGGAAATTATTTGGGCCTCAATGTTCTCATCTCTACAGCCGGGAGGAGGTTATCACGCTGCCTGACAGTGAGAATGCAACGAGCAAATGTGTTTCACAGGCCTTTCAAAGTGCCTGACACACAGTAGTGCACTCCAACATTTACTGATTAGGAGACACACCATTAACTGTCAGGGCTTTTTTCCCTCAACTAGTTCCTTGCCTCTGGCTTTCCTGAGTCCCCGCGGTGGAGGGGGCACACAGGTGTGAGCGGGTCTGGCTCAGGATTCTAGGGGAGGAAGGCACAGGGCAAGTATTCACCCAGGTCCCTCAGGTGAACCTTTCCTTACACGAAGAACAGTCAGTTCTTCCTCTGGCTTCCCACAAACCCCCCCCCCCCAACTGATCACACTATGGGGAAACTGAATGTAGGTCTATTTCTACAGTTAAGAGGGTGAATTTCTTCAGGGCTAGGACTGGGGTTCATTCATCTCTGCGTCCCCAAGGCCTGGTGCCAATAGATATTTGGTCAGATAAAAGAATGAGAGACAACTATGCTGGAAACCTGATTTGTTCCTAAATCGGGGAACAAAGCCTCCTGCCTCAAAGGCCAACAGAGTGTGGCTCCTCATCCAGATTCAGACTCAGCTATGAGCACTTACTCTTTACCATTTAATCAGGATAACTGGGAGAGGTATATGCCCTAATGGTGCCCATTTTACAGGTGAGAACACTATGGCTCAGAGAGGGTAACTGATCTGTTCAAGATGCACTGCCAGGGAGTGAAGCTCTGCTTCACTCCAAGTCCCTGCTCCTGCCCTGGCCTGCTCCCAGGGGTTGGCTCACTGAATGGCCCTCACCAACTTGCCCTAAGGGGTTCTAGATAGGGGAAGGGACAAAGTATCCTACTAACCAGAGAAGAGGCGGATGACCAAATTCGCTCAGGGATGAGGAATGGCGGGGGTGCCAAGGAGGGTCCCCAGACCTAACCCAAGAAGGTAAAGTCTGAGGGAAGCAGACAAGGGGGATCCGAGACCCCGCTGGGCACAGCAATGTCCTTGCCCCTTCTCAAGCCCAGGACAAAGGGATCCGCAGGCAAAAGGGACCCAAATGGGAGGGGCGGGGCCCACGCGGAGCAGGGGGTGGGCCCAGAGCGGCGCATCAGCGTCCCATTGGCCAGCCCTCGCCTCCTCTGGCTACGTCACCGAGTCCGCCAGAGACCAAGCTGCCCCAGAACCCCTCGCGTTGCGCAGGGGTGCAGGAAGCAGGGCCAACCCAGCTTTGGGGCCGGAACTCCCAGCTCCCAGGGGATCTACCGACCAGCGCCGGAGTCACAGTCCCATCCCGCCACCGCCATCACACCCAAAATGCCGCCCCCCCCCCCGCCCGCCCGCCATACTCGCAGGAAATCTAGGGCAGTTGTGCAGCCCTTGATGTCCATCATCGTCGCCCTCACCCCCTCAGTGTCCCAGTCCCCCAGCCCTCAGTCCCCAATGACCTGGGGCCGGAGGATAAATCAGACTGGCCTGGACTCCAATCCCAGCACCTCCCCTCCTGCCGTGAGACCTCAGTCAGATCTTCATCTCTTGATTTTCTTACCCCAAAATGTGCTTTGCTATCCCTACGACCACACGTTCTAAGGAATAAATTGGTTAAACTGTGCTATAAAGAAAGATACTCTCCCCCACCTTATGGTTGTACAGATAGGAAAACTGAAGTCCAGTGACCAGAATAATCATTCATACTAGTTAATACCAGTTAATTAATCTAGTTAATGTTACTTTTAGCTACCATCCACTGATCAGTTAAGTGTCAGCTACCCTGGTGGACGCTTATATTATCCCAATGGCTCCTCGAATAAGCCTGCAATATAGATAATTTCTTGTGTCTGTTTTACGTATGTGGAAACTGAGACTCAGAGGAGTTAAATGACTTGCCCAGGACCATGAAATGAGTAAGAGGAGGAACTAAAGATCTGAGAAGGTGGTGGCCCAAATCTCCGTCACGAATTTGGATAATGCAGGAGACTGGGACTCCCCAAACTGTGTTTCTTAACAACTTTGAGGTATGGACAGACCCTTCAAAAATCTGGGGAAAGCTCTGGGGCCTCTCTATGCAGAAAGCACCCTCACAAGTGCAATTCTGCTGCGTTTCAGAGGTGCCCATCTGCTTCCAGCTCCCTGCAGGCAGATGAGCCTCCCTGGCCCACCCAGGGGATCAGCCCACATCCCCCCTCCCAAAGCTTGCTTCTGGGAGAGTCTAAGAAATAACAAAGAGACCAGAAAAATCTAGAGAGAGACAGAAAGAGGAGCTAGAGAGGATGAGTTGAGGAGCAAGAAGCAAAAGGAGCAAACAGCTAACGCAATTGTCTTGGACGGGCATCCTGGGATGCTCTGGATTTATCTGAAACGCTTGAACCTTTTACTACATGAACACTATGAGTGTCACTTAAGTAATAAAGAGCAACGAAGAACTGTTTATAAGAAAGAAAAGAGGCTAGGCGCGGAGACAAAGAGGACAGAGGGACACACGTATACAAAATAGAAAAGTTGGGAGACAAAACATTGAAAGGGAAGAGGTAAAGTCAGGGGGGGAAAGCCCACAATCCTGAAATACAGCTAGAGACTGAAGAGATGGAGAAGGAGCAGAGGATGTCGAAGAGAAGAGCAGACGGTGGGTGGAAGGTCCTTCCAAGGCCCACGGCAGCTGTGGGGCTCGGCTCCAGGCCCTGGAGGCCCCCGGTGCCCCCACCCTCAGCCCCTGCCGCGGCCCAGCTGACCTGGAGGACCCGCTTGGTGAGGCCCGTTTTCTGCGCCAGCTGCTTCAAGTCCTTGGCATCGGGGTTGTGGTTAATGGCAAAGTAAGACTTCATGGTCCGAAGCTGGTGGTGCTTGAAGGAAGTGCGCATGCGCTTCGTCTTTTGGCTGCTCGGGTAGGGCTGGTCGCGGTCCAGGTGCTCCGCGTCGTTCTCGTTGCAGCTCAGCGCTGGGGAGGGGACACGCAGAAGCAGCAGGTGAACCTCCTGACCTGCCCCCCCGCTACACTGCCTAGTCCGCCCCCGCCCCGCCTGCCACCAAAAGTTTCTAGCTTCAGGACCACACCGCATGCAGTGCACCACGCTGAGATGAAAATATTATCCCCATTTTCTAGATTTATAGGAGAATGTGAGGCTCACAGAGAGCCGCCTGCCCAGGGTCTCTCAGCTAGTAAATGCCAGATTCAAACCCATCTCTAAGAGATTCCAAAAACCATTCTGAGCCATTGTGTTTGAGTAAGAACAACAGCTACAACTTGTTGATGGCTTATTTGACTCCAGGTGATGTGCTTAAAAGCCTTACGTATTTTCACTGAATCCTTAAAACAACCCTATTAGCCTCGCATTATTTCCTCCTTTTTACAGATGTGGAAACTGAGGCTCAGAAACAGAAGGCACTTGACTGAGGACGGAGCCGTGTGCAGGGCTCCCGGGCCCACACTCTTCCCCGTTTCCCCCTGCACTCCCTAAGGAAGGAGGCTGTCTGCAGTCCCCCCCCCCCACCCCATCCAGTGTCTGGGGCGGGCACCTGAAAGTCGATGACTGACCTCTCTCCACTCACTTTGATTTCACCCTCATCGGTTCCCCAGCCCCGAAGTTCTGGCTGACCCTGGGCCATGGGCACTGGGCCAAGGTTGGAAACTGTATTTTGTAGTTTATTCCTCTCCCCCCGCCCTGGGCAAGCACTTGCTTCCCAGTTATACAGACTGGCTGAACGAGGCAGGGAGGTGAAGCGATCTCTAGAAATCTCACAGAGTGGCAGAATTCTAGCCGGAAAGAGAAGGAAGTTGGAGGAAGAAATTAACATGTATCTGACACTGAGGGTATGCTTTTGGCCTTATGTACATCATGGGGCCTTCACTACTGCTCCAAGAGGTGGCTACTGCTATTCATCTCATTTTTGAGATGAGGAAACGGATGCTAAAGGAAACGAAGCCATGTGTACCCAGCCGCACCACTGGTAAGGGCTGAGCCTAGATTCAGCACTGCAGTCCTTGCCCGGTTCCTTCCACTAAGCCACAAAGGCAGGCAAAGATGAAGCATGGCTCTTTGGGGAGCCAGTCCCCCTCCAGAAGGGGCCCAGCTGGGGCCCAGCTGCCAATGCCTGGAAGGCAATGGGGGTGAGGGACAGGGGTGGAAACCTAAGGCCTTAGAAAGTTACTTGGCAACCTGGTGCCTGATGGGAACATGAAGGACTCCTCTCCAAGATTCCTTCATCACATCCCGAGCCATCCTGCATGTAAGGTCTTACTTTGGGGAAAACCTCATAGCAGATGAATTCAGTCCCCCTAAAGCAGACAGCTGGGGATGTATCTTGTGCCCCATCATATGCTCCTAATAGAACTGCCAGGTTTAGCAAATAAAAATGCAGGTTGTCCAGTTAAATCTGAATTTCAGATAAACAACGAACAATTTCTAAGTATGCCTCTGATTTTGCACGGGACATACCTATACTGAAAATTGATTTGTTGTTTACCTAAAATTCAAATATTGCAGTGGATATGCTTATGCTAAAAAATTATTTGTTGCTTATTTATAATTCAAATATTGCATTGGATACACTTACACTAAAAATTTATTTGTTGTTTACTTGCAATTCAAATTTAACTGGGCGTCCTGCATTTTATCTGGCAAAACCACTTCAGAAGTACTCCCGATTTCCTGGTGACCTACTCCACCCACTACTCAGGTGGGGAGCAGTCTCTTACAGAAAGAATTTGCGAGACGCTGGTCTGGTCACTAACCTTGAAGCTGTCAGCAAGTGGCTACTAAGGGTCCCTTGCACTTGCACCTATGCACCCAAGTCCCCCACCTTGGCTGTATTCCCACTGAAAGCACTCTGAGTGAAGAACGGGGTCCAGCAATGTAAAAGGGATCAGAAAATGACTCCAAACGGACTCCATGGAACCTGCCCTGCCCCCCCCCCACTGCAGGGAGCGACCCTCCTCTTGCCCCCATCCCCAGCTCCATGGGGGGTGGGGCAGGCCTCCCCACAGGGGATCTCTGGGCCCAACCCTCTGCCCAGTCCCCGCCTGGGCCTTGCTGCTGTTAATGAGCTCCGTGGGGACCCCGGCGCCCCATGCACCCAAGGGATGTGCCCCAAATGCGGCCTAGATCTAGGGGGGAGGTGGTTTGGGGGAGGGAGAGAGAAAGGGCACGGAAAGGAGAGAGAGACAGAGGTAGAAAGACAGACAGAAGGGAGAGAGAGAGTAAAGAAGAGGGGGTAGGGAGGGAAGATGGACAGAGCCAGGAAAAAGAGGAGAGACAGAGGAAAGGGAAGCAGTGGAGATGGGGAGAACGGGAGAGAGAGAGAGCTACAAAGACAGAAAGAAATCCGGAGAGACACAGAGAGAGCCTGAGGGGACAGCGAGGCCTGGAAAAAGAGGGGAATGTGTGGTGGGGGGTCCAGGTTAAGGAACTGAATCCCGGGTCTCAAGGAAACCAGGTCCCCGCGGGAAAGCCTATTCCGAAGCCTTACTGGCTGGGGAGTGATGAAAAGGGGGGAGAGGGGAAAGGAAGGGAGGGCAGCAAAGAAGCTGGCTCAAGATTGGGAGGCTGAGTAGGCCAGCGGCCGCGGCGGGGGTGCTGCGCCGGGAAAGTGAGGGCGGCCTAGAAGCCGCCGTTGGGCCCAGATTTGTCCGGTACCCCAGGCGCCCTCACTCCCGCCCCCCACGCCCCGGCCGGGTCGAGATTCCCCAAGATCGGATCCGGGGAGGAGCGAGGGGCCGAGGGGAGGGGGAGGACCGGGCTTTCTCTCTCCCTTTTTTTTTTTTTTTTCCTCTCAATTAGGCCGATTCAATGGAGCTAAAGAGCTCGTAAAATCATGAATAATTTACTCGTGATCTGTTATTAACCCATCGGGTTTCGAGCTCTTGTCGCTGGGACTGAACCTGTAATCAAATCTGACTTCGCCTCATTTTACTAAAGACGAGATTGTAGGTTCAATTGTCTAAATAATGGATTGGAATCAAATCAGTAATTACGCCGCCAGGCACACACACAAAAAGCTGGGGCTGGGGGAGGCCCGGGCGTCCGGCCGGTCCGCGCGGGACTCCCGCGGCCGTGGCGAACAAACCCCCGGCGCAAAGTGCGCTGCCCCGGCCCCTCGCGGGCTCCGAGCGCCTCGTCTGCGCCCCAGGCCGGCGGGCGGCCCGGCTCGGGGGTGGGGGAAGGTTTCAGTTCTGCCTCTGCGACCAGGGCTGCGCTCTCGCTCCGGAGGGGCGGCCAGAGGAGGGCTGCCGTGGCCACCGCCCCGGAAGGACTTTCCGACCCTGCGGCCCCGCCGCTTTGGCTGCCCTTCCCTCGGCGGCGGGCTGGGCGCACCGACGGCGTCCCACCCCATGCTGCCCGGGCTCACCGCCCTGGAATAAGGTGCCGCCGCTCCGCCACCGGACTGGCCCGCAGAGCGAAGGGTCGGAGCGGCTGGGCCCCTGCGTGTGGGACACGCACACCAACAAGCTCTTGTCCTCACACTCAGAAACGCGCACAGACTCTTGCTCAGACACACCACCCGCAGACGCACCCTCCACGGCCCCCTTTCCAGTCCCGGCGGCCCCACGGCCCACACTGAGGCCATTCCTCTCCTGCCGGTGCCGGGAGGGGAGGGAGGAGAACGGGAGCCAGACCTGGCGAGGCCTGGCCGGGCCCGGCGCGGCCAGGAAGGCGACCCCTTTCCCCAACCTGGTCCCGGGAGCCCCGAATAAGCGAGCGGCACGGCCAGAGCCGGCGCGCCGTGCGTGGTTTCTACCGCCCGAGCCAAGGCTAGAGACGCGCGCGCCGGCAGAGAAAAAAAAGACCGGAACAGAGAAACCGGGACACAAACACACAGAAGGACAGAGAGAAAGGGGGATCGGGAGAGTCGAAAGGAAAAAAAAGAGAGAGGGGTCAAAGAAAAAAAACGAGGAGATGGCATGGGTGGGGAATGTCTTGTAGAGGTGCCAGCTCCCTTGAAACTCAGCCTCCAGCCACATCTTCTTGCTCGGTGCCGCCGGACCTCGCCAGGGAAGGCGGCAGGGCAGCAAAAAGCACAAATAAATTTCTGTACCCTTCTACCTTTCTATTCCAAACCCGGTAGCTAACCTGCCTACTAGAAAAACATGATCCCACTCACCCTGCGTCCTGTGGCCCAGGCCGCCTGGGGCTACCTACTGGGGGCCGGCCCCGTTTGATAAATAGACGCGGCTTTGTTTTGGGGGACCTGGCCTGGACTCGGTTTAGTCTATTTTCAGGGTGGTGAGAGATGAGGGGTGGAAGTTTTAGAGAGCTGGCATCTCTGGTAGAACCTTCAACAAATCTTTAATCTGCTGCCACCGACCTGCCTATGGCCACTTCACCATTTACTAAACTGGGGGCTGCATTTTCCTCCCAGCTCCACACACGGAGACACATACGTCCATCCATCTTCCAACAAGCAACTTCGTTGGAGCGAACAGGGGACCCCCCGCACCCGCTGAATTTTCCTCCCCCAGCCAGCTCAGATTTTTAAAAGATCAAAATAACCCTGCCTTCTACCCCGCGGCTGCCCTCTCCCCACAGTCCTGGGGTTTGGTTTTGTTTTGTTTTCCACTTGTGCATTAGACTAAGGGGAAAAGGAAGACGAAAACAAAAATCTCCGAATCCGATTCTGCCGCAAACGAAAGAAAGAAAATAATGGCAAATAAACTCTATCTAGTTCAGAAGCCCGGGGAGTCATAAACCTTTCCCGGCCTTGCAGACGTCGGGCAGATGTTGACGGTTCAATTTGCCGGGCCCCAGAACCTCCGCAGCTGTCCTGAGCGGGGAGGGGTGGGTGGGGGGGAGCGTCTCCTGGAACGGCCCGGGGTTCAAAGATGCCGGAAATGCGAAACGAGCCCTCCACCCTACTCCCCGCGCGAGGCCAGGCCTACTCCGGTCTCATCCCGGGCGCCGGCTTCCGAGGGTTGCTGCTCTCAAACCAGCGCCCGGAACTCGGACGAAGGAGCCCGGGGAAAACCGAGACCTGGTGGAGCAGGAGGATCCGGCCGGGCTCAGCGACCTGCTCTGGTTCATAGGGGTCCTGGGCCCAAGTTTCCCGAGCCTGCTGCCCTCAGGACATTTCAGAGGACCAGGCCAAACGCCAGGCCGAGCTCGTGGCCCCCCACCGGCCACCACCGCCAGTCCTTTCTCTTGGGACCCTCGCTGCCCTGCCTCGTCAGTTCATCCATCGCCCCAGCTCCCATCCTCAGCCGCGCCAACCCAGAGCCAGTTTGGTGTCGGCTCCACCTTGCTTTCTCTGTGCTTGCACTCTCCGACCAGCAAAGTGGGGGAAAGGCCCAAACCAAAAAGCTACCTCTGAAAAATTTCTCAGCGACGAGGCTCTCTGCACGGGGGTCAGCGAGACTCAAATGCACCTTCGCCTCCCACTCCAGCCGAGTGCGCACGGGCTGGAGCCCAGGAGCCTAATGTCCCTTCTGCCAGGTCGTCCGGTGCTTAGGGACTGGGGAATCTAAGGGCTAGAGTATGCAGAGTGATATAGATATAGATATAGATATAGATATAGATATAGATATAGATATAGATATATATCACACTGAGATTCACTCCAGCTCCACGCAGTCGACGCCACGCACTTTCCCCCAACCCGACGGGGGCGCTCCGTGCGCCTCGCACTCACCAGCGTTGTAGGCCGCCAGATCCGCCCCGGGGCCGGGGCTCTTGCGCTTCCTCGGCCGGCCCTTCTGCACCGTGCCCACGCCATTGTAGTAGGGAAGACCCAGCGGGTTGGCCCCGGCCGCGCCCAGCCCGGCGCTCTTGGCCGCGGCTGCTGCAGCTGCAGCCGCCGCCACGTCGGCATGGTTGAAGTGCGCGGGGTACTCGCCCTGCAGCAGCGCCTCGAAGTGCAAGCGGCAGTAGACCAGGCTGTCCTTCATGCCGAAGTGGTCACCCGTGGTCAGCATCTTGTTACACGTGGTGCATGTGAAGCAGTTGAGGTGATAAACCAAGTCCCGAGCTCGCATCACCATCTCCGAGGCTGAGATGCCCAGGTGGCAGCGGGCGCAGCGCTGCACAGAGAACCGCCTGTAGGGACCATCGAGGGAGGGACTGTGGGGACACACGGTTGGGTACCCCCCATATCCCTCCTCCAGGTGCCGCTGCTGCCACTGGGGGAAATCTCTTCCTTAAGATGGGAACCAGTCTTAAATCGGAGGATGGGGTGAAGAGGGAACTAGATTTTGGCCCAGGTCTTGTCCTAGCCTGAAATATAGTTTCCCTTAACCATATTCATGTCCACAAGGCTTCTACTTTACCCAGAGCCTGGGCAAGCCCCAGGAAAAGCCTTTACTTGGGAACCAGGGAGGGGGGGGGCTGCCCACTTACCCTTTCTCATCCTTTACCCCTGCCCTCCACACCAGCGCCTGAGAATCCTACAGACCTTTGTAATTTGGAAGAAACACGGAGATGGGGAAAGAGAGAGGGAGGGAGGAGAGAGAGAAGGGGGGAGAGAGAGAGAAAGGGAATATAAACAGACCCTAACCCTAAACGGAGAGAAGAAACTTGGAGCCTGTTAGTGACTCTGGCTCTTTAACCCTTTAGGCAGGTTTCACTCCCAGGTTCACGAAAGACCCGGAAATGCACCCAACTGATCCTCCAGCTCTCCTTCCAACTTTGTCCCACACCAGCCCAGACTACCTGGGTTTGGGGGGGGGGGTGCCTTTTTCTGTTCCATCCGCTTGACCCACAAGAAACTTCAAAGGGAGAGGGGTGCAAGGACCCCCCCACACCCAAGCTTATTTCTGTGTCTAAGCTCAGAAGAGGGCCCTTTTCTCTGGGTCCCTATACTTCTCGGACCTTCCCAAGAGTTCCCTCAAATTGCTGTTTAGAAAGGTCGTTACCCAATTTGTAGTGGCTTGGAGAAGGGGGGGCTAGGTAGGGAACCCTCCCTTGGGACTGGAGGGAAAGGAGCCAGGCCCAATGTGTCTGAGGGTCCTGGGGGGCAGGGGGTCCCCGGGTGGGGGGCTACCTGTAGTAGTCTTCCTTGCAGTAGATGCTTCCGTCCTTGCTGAAACAGGTGAGCTCCGACTCCAGGTTGAGCTTGCACTCACAACACTTGAGGCAGCGCATGTGCCACTGCTTGTCCACCGCCAGCAGGTAGTAGCGGTCCGAGATCTTGCCCCCGCAGCCGGCGCACAGCGCGGCGCGGTCACTGCTGATGGACGGCATGGTCTGCGGAGGGAGGGAGGCGGGAGACCGCGGCGCCTGCGTCAGCCTGCGACTTCCCCGCCGCCGCCGCGGGGAAACGGGCACCCGCAGCTCCCTCCGTTGCTCCCGCCAGCCCTAAACGCCGCCCCCGCCGGGGCCGCCAGGGTGTGCGGTGCGCTTCCGCCACCCCCAAAAGGCCCATATTCAGGAGGCTCAGAACCCAGGCCCGCCCACACAGCCCAAGCCGGCCACAGGCCCAGGCCTGGCTGCTGGCCTGGATGGATCTCCCTCCTTAGTTCTCCCCCTTCCTGCCCCCTCTGCCCTTTTCCCAGAAAGGCTTGGGCTGTTTTGAGGGCTGGGGCAGCAGCGGCTACTCCAGTCAAGCCCTCCAAAAGCTCCCTCAAAACTGTTTCTTAAAAGAGCCACTCTGCCGGGCCCCAGGAAAAAGGGCAAGATGACCATTAAAAGTCACCCTCTACACAGACGCCTCCCGGGAGACGCACAGAGTTCCTGGCCCCGAGCCTCAGTGATCTCTGGATCCTTATACCAAAGGTTTAAGCCAGGACAGGTCGCAGCCGACCCCTGCCCCTCCACCACCTTGGCCACACTGGCTGGGGCCCTCTTGGGTCCTCGGGAGAAGGTGAGTGGAGTGCGGAGGCACCCTCAAAGTCTCTGAGTGCAGGACGGGCGGAGAGTTTGATGGGGAAAGGAGCTCAGAAGCCGGAGGCACCGGGGCTGCAGCTCTTCCTTTCCAAGTGGAGAAGCTTCGCCCGTCTTCCCTACCTCCCCAGCCTCTAAAGGTCACTTCTGGGCCCAGCTTGCATAGCGTGTGCTCGCCTGGCCCCCTGGGAGGCCTGAGGTGAGGAACTGGCTACTTGGGGCTGGGCTGGCAAAGCCAGGTGTGGAGATCCAAATGGACGCTCCTTCCACAAGAGCCAGGCCAGAGCCTGAACTGCGAGCCCTGGCCTGGCCAGGTCGGCCGGCCAGGAGGCCAGGGACGTGATCAACGAAAAGCACCGGCCCAGAAGACTTGGACCCTTGGAATTGTGCTGGAGAGGGAACTCCGATCGCCAGGAGGCGGGACGGGAGCGGCCCGCGCCGGCTGAAGCCCTAGTGCTCCCGTTTGGTTCGCCCTTCCCGGCGCCGCCGGCGGCACCGCCTACAGCTACAGCCGAGGGGTGGAGGGGAACGCGGAGCTGGCGACCAGAGGGCCCCGGTGTAGAGAGAAGAGAGCCATCCCGGGACGCGGGTAGGACTTCGCTCCCACTTCGGGAGAAATGCCCTCTTGCACCCTTGGGGTCTGAAATTTCGGTTTAAACCTTGTTTCCCTCCTCCGCCCCAGCAGCCGGGTTTCCCCCGAGCCGGGAGCTACGGGGCCTTGCATCCTGTCCGCGGATCCCCTGCGCCCAGTCCCGTGCGGCACGAAGGACGCTCCCCAAAGTGCCCCCAAACTTCGGAGAGCAGAAGCGCGGACCGACCCGGCCCCGTCCCAGGTTTCAGCCCCGACCCCGCAGCCGTGCGCCTACCGTCTCCGTGTCGCCGCGGTCGATGGCGGAGCTGATGGCGGGAGCCTCGCTCTTGGCCCTGCGGTCCATCTCGTCGATGACCCCGTGCACCTCGGGGCCCGACAGACTGTGGAACAGCATCGCGGCGGGACCGGCGGGGCCGGGGGCGCGGCTCCTCCGCGGGAGGGCTTGCCCCCCGCCTCAGCTGCCTGGCGCTCCCGGCGCTAACGGGCCCGGTGCATCGCCACCGCGGCCCCGGCCCCGCCCGAGCTCGGCTGCGCCCCCAGGCCGGGCTCCGGGCCCCGGGCGCCCGCGGGCCAGGACGCCTCCCGCCGAGGCGCAGGGGCAGCTACATCGCGGGGCGCCTGGGCGGCGGCGCCAAAGCCAGGGTCACAAGGGCACAGGGCGGGGGGGGGGCGGGAAGGGGGAAGACGAGGGCAGAGGTCGGCGCCCGCCGCGGGCGCTTTCACGCCGCGGGCATCGCCCGCCCGGCTTCAGCGCCCCGGGCGCAAAGCAGGAGCGCAAACTCTGCCCGAGGCGGCGACGGCTTCGGTCGGGGCTCACTCGGGAACGGCTCGGTGCCCGCGGCGGCCCAGCTGCCTGGACCTCTCGCCTCCCTGGGGTGCGCCCCCAGCCCTAGGCGACCCGCTTAGGCGCTGG
>NW_022589724.1:22591430-22788325 GCF_004348235.1 Phoca vitulina | reverse complement strand
GGAGGTGGAGGAGGAGGAGGAGGAGGAGGAGGTGGAGGAGGAGGAGGAGAAAAAGGAGGAGGAGCAGAGTGGGAGGAGGAGCCGCCGGCCTCGGGCCCAGCCGCGCGCAAGGCTCTCCAAGAGCGCGCCGAGCCCAGCCCCGGCTCTGCAGTCCGCGCCAGCCAAGCGTCCGCGCCTTTTCTACAGCCGCGCCTTACATCACGTCCTGCCGCCGCGCCATTGGCCGCTCAGCACCCCGAGCCCTGGCAGCGCGTGCTCCGGGAAGGCGGGAGACCCAAGAGGGAGGGGAGAAGCAGGAGGAGGAGAGGAGCGACGAGATGGTGGGAGCTGGTGGGCAAGGCTGGAGGGAGGGGGCGGGAGGAAGGGAGGGAGGAGGGAGAGCGCGGGGTTTGGAGTTTTTTAAGCTGCGAACAGTTTCCTGCGATTTCTTCGGGATGGAAAATTAAACCCTCTCTCCCTGCCGTCTCCATCCTAAGAAGGCGCAGCCCGAGGATGCTTGAGGAGCTCTCACTCCGGTCTCTCCTCGACCCAGAGCCGCCGCCTCGGGCACCGGCTGGGGAGGCCTGGGAAGGCAGGCCTGGGGCAGAGCTGCGGGAGCCTTCAGCTGCTTCCCGCGGAGCTCGGCCTTCGGCCCAGGCTGCGCGTTGCGGGCTGCGGGCAGCCGCCTAGGCCTCCTGAGGACCCGGCTGAGCCAGAGAGGGTAGAGCCCGCGGGAGCTGTAAGACTCCCGCGGAGGAGGACCAGCCAGCGTAGCCTCGCTGCAAGCAAGCTAGGGCCCACTTAATGGGAGCGTGCAGCTCCTTCTTGCCCCTTCCCTGACCCTCTACAGCCTGAAAGAGTGGATGCGAGCATGGCTTTAGGCACTAGAAAACGCATAGGTTCGAATCCCAGTTCTGCCACTTACATGCGGTGTAACCTTAGGCAAGTGACTGAACTCCCTTTAGACTGTTTTTGATCTTTTCATTGAGGGACGAGAAGGCCCGCTCCACACAGGTAATGAACAAAAGAGATCATGGATTTTAAAGTACCTGGAACGTAGTAGGCACTAACCAAATTCTCTCATCACTCCCTCTTTTCCCTCTCCATCTCCTCCTGTTAAAAACTTTCCCACTCCGACTTACATTGGGTATCACTGAGGTCCTTAAAGACCGCAGGCCCATCCTCTGCTGTTTGCATCATGCCACAGACCCAGCTGTTGACAGGCGTCCACCCTGCTGCCTGGCTGTACCACTTCTCCAAGGATCAACAACCCCGCCTGTGGGTAAATCTCAACTGCCACCCCAGCCCCCAGACTTCAGGCTCAACCTAGAGTCTCTTGGGGACACAAGCATGATACCTAGGTGTGTGGTGAAGCAGGATTAAGGAAATAAAAAGTGACTGTGGAGAAAAACTGAATGAGCTAAGTCAGTAACAGGAGTCCCATTTCCTGGGTCTGCTTTGGAGGTGGGTCAGTCTGAAGTGACTTGCTTGCCAAAAGGAGGCAAGGGGCTACCTTCTACCTACTGTGCAAAACTTTCAAACATAAACATATGTGTGTTAGTAATGCCCAAGCACATGCATTTGTGTTCATGTGTGCAAGCGCACATGTTCTTCTCCATTGGCAAAAACACGGCCAGCAGGGATGTAGGACTAGGATCTACACAGGCACATGGGGTACAAGTGTCCAGTGCCAGGCAGGAGCGTGCAGTTGTAAAGGCGTAAATTGCATGTTATACATACAATTGCATGTTGAGACAATACTACCTAAATCCCCGCGTGCGCTTCTCCAAGGCCATGTTTTGCGTATTTGAAAAAACTCTTGAAGTTACAAGTACGTGTGTACACGCTGCACATGCACAGATGCCCCAACGTGAGGGAAGGACCATAAACCCAAAGACGCGCGCCTGCGCGTGTGTTCACACAGACGTGTGCTTTGGCGCCTGCACACGGCCCCGCGCCCAGGCACGCGGACGCCTACACGTATACACAGGCATGTTTTACTGACGCATCTGGGGCACTTTCTTTCAAAGAAAGTAAGGAATGAAAATCTAATCTGGGAGTCACCGGGGTTCATCTGGAGGTCGCCCAAAGGGTAGAAAAAAAATTGTAACAACGCTGGAGAGTTTGTCCTTGGTGCAGCTCCGCGTCTAGGCTAGATGGATACAATACGTTTTCGAGAACTCGAGTGGCTGATTTAGGAGGTGGGGGGCGGGTGGGGGAGGAGGTGCACTCGGTAACTCTTGCCGCGGGCTTCTCAAGAAACACGGAAACACATCCTGCGGCTCTCCACTCCCCCCACATATGTAAGTACACGATTTCGTCGCCACTCTGACCTGCAGTCCACGCCCATCGCTGACCGACCCCAAATTCCCTGGCAGTCACGATTCCCGCCGGGTGCGCCCGCCTTTGCAGCCCTCCGTGTCAGGCTGGGACGCGCCCGGGTCTGCTAGAGGCTCAAACGCGTCTCCCGCCGCGGGGCGGGATCTGGGTGCCCTGGCCCTGGGCTCGGAGGCGGGTAACTTTGCTAATCTTCCCCAGAGGCGGGCGGGGGGGGGGGGGGACGCCGCACAACCGCTGAGCCCTGTCCACGAAGACTAAACAAGGAAAGGAACAGGCTATAAACACACATCCTGACACGTGAGTGACATTTACACGGTGCGAGAAGCCGCAGCGGAGGGGAAGGCAGGAGGTTGGGGGAGCAGGCACCCGCAGGTAAAAGTAATATTCCGAGGCGTCGGAAACGGCGGCCCCTCGACGCCCCTCCCCCAGACAGGGAGAAAGAATCCCTAAGTCCCTAGAACCTGCCTTTTGTGGGAGGTGACAGGTGAACGGAATTCAGGTCTGGCTACTCTCGCCGCTGCCTACCTCCCCACCATCTGCTTCCTCGCAGACAGGCAGACCCGGCGCATAATGAGGTAGCAGCCTCCAGCCGGCCACCGTGACTAACTCAGAACAAAAGCGCTCCCTCCACGCCTCTTCCAACAAAGGGGCCACCAGCCCCGGCGCTCCCCGAAGGCTGCGGGGCTCCCGGCTGCCGGCTGCGGAGCTGCCGCGCGCAAACTTCCCGGGGCTCCCGGGGCTGCCGGCGCCACGGAGCCTGGGCCGCGGAGGGAGGAAGCACATGCGGCCCAGAGAAAGTGAGGCCGGGTGGGGCGGAGGAAGAGGGGGGCGGGAGCCGGGGAGCCGGGGAGCCGCGGAAGGAGGGTGATTGATCAGTGCGCCGTTCCCGGCGCTCTGTCCCGTTATTAGAGGCGGCCAAAGCAGGGCCACGCAATAACCTCCGAATCGCCAACTAATTGACGCTGCAGGCAACTACTTCATTGTGCGCGCTGGTTTTATGTCTTCATAGCCGGTGATTGACAAGGTGTAATTAGTCATCTCACTCGGTGATAAACATGGGCACCCTCCTCCCGCGGCATCAGGCCGTGTGTACCAGCAGAGGAAGCGATAGTTGACGCTGATATACCATTAAATCAAAATGAAGACGTTCAGAAGTGTGTGTTTGCTGTGACGCTCTGATGGTTTATTTCTCAAATACGGCACCAACAGATTTACTTGATTTGCAAGTTAACTACAACATTAACTGGTTTTATTTATTTTGCCTCTTCTTTCCTCTTCCTAGGCAGGGATGTTGCTCTTGGAGAATGTGAAGACAGTTTGCTTCTTGACAAGCGAGCGAGCGGGCGCCCAGATTTTTGCAGCCTCTCCGAGTCTCCCCCGAGGGAAAGGCGGGCAGAGAAAACGCCGGATTTGGGAGTCACTAGGGAAGGATTCCGTGCAGAGGGAGCCGCCCTCTTGGGCCCCGGACCGGCCGCCTAGGGTCCCCCCTTTGGGCACTGCCAATGGAGGACCTGAACTCTGAGGATGGTGTCGGGGATTGGGGTCGGGGAAGCCTCGGGGATAATAACTGCAAATAAAAAAGAGGCAAAAAGAATTTCTTCTCTGCCTTGAAGCAGAAAGGACTGCATTCTTAAAGCTGCTGGTTGCAGTCACAAGGCCAGTTGCCCGCCTCTGTTGCCTGGGTAAAGGGTAATGTTGCCGGTTTTTCCAGTAGCACCATGCAGCAAATTATATTCCTTGCTCCCCAAAGTGGGTCCTGCTTAGGGAAGCGTGTATGTGTGTGTATGTCCATCCACAGTGAGGCTGCTACTAGAAGTGCTGGCTACTCATTCCAGAAACCTGAAGGTTTAAATTTTAAAAGGAGAGGGAGCATTGCTGGTTGGGCTCTCTGGGATTGCTACAGTGTGTCTTGACCCTAATTCTGGTTAGAGAATGGCAAGGACTGAACAAAGCCACCAACATCTGAAAGTCCACATCGAGGATATCACACTGCCCCCCCCCCCCGCGCCCCCCCCCCCCCCCAGCGGGGTCGGCTTCCTGCACTTTTCCCTTCTCTCTAAGCTCTGCCTCTTGTTGGTATGGCAGAGGAATGGTGATTCCTTGCCACTGCGCAGGAATGTGGGGTTGTGGACATCTTCAATTAAAGATGGGGTGAGGCCAAGTCACAGGGATGGCAGAAAAGCCCCTGTATCTTCAACAAGGATTCCCCCCCCCCTTCCCAGGCCTGTGGGCCTCCTTCAGCAAACAGGGGGAGTGTTTTATATTGATGTGAGAGGCTGTCAGCAGCATATCAGCTCAGGCATGGCTCCCTCTTTATGAAATCAGCTCATTGCCTTGGTCACACCTTACAGAAAATCTGGTGGTCACCACTATCGATAATAAAAATTAGTGGGGCCTTAGGTGTTTCCAAGAAGAAGCCCATGTCTGTGGATAGATAAATGCCTGTCTCAGGCAGAGCAAAGCCCAGTTCCTCCTCCCCTTCTCCCTGCAGCGATCTGAACAATTCCGAAACCGCCTCCCTGGGCGTCAGCTGAGCAGGTTGGGGAACTAACCAGGGCCCTCTCTCTAGGGCCCTGTTAAATGCACAGAACTTAAAATGAAACACGAAGTGTGAATTTCAGGTTTGAACATGATGCATCAGGAAACGTGGAGGTTGGCAGCCCTTTTCCTCCCTCCTGCATTTCGGTAGGCAGGTATTAATATTGTATTAAATGTTATGAGGAAGTAAGGGCTGCGGAGAGGAATGTGCTCAGATGCAATTTTGTCAAGGTTTTTATCTGTGATTATGATTCCAGATGTAGAAACTCCCGGAGGAGGGAAATGAGGGGCTGCTGGCGTGTGACATGTGTTTTAAGGTGTTTGGCAGTGTTTCTCAAAGTGGTGACAAAATGTTCAATTTTATTACAGCGAATCGGTAAAAGAAATATGAATACTAGGTCAGAGATTGTTCACCTCAGCCAAAGGATTTACCATTATTGATTTGGGTGGGGAAAGTTTGTATCTGGGTCCTGCTTAAATCACATTGTCAACAATGCAAATCTGTCGTATCAGATTATTCTCAAAGAACAATTGTAACAAAATACACAATAGCTGATTGTATCTCCCCCACCTACTAATTTCCATGCAAAGATGTAAATTGCCTTGGAAGCGCAGGGCGCGTGTGCGTGCCCATGTGCGCGTGCACATGTGTGCACGCACACACACGCATACGGACACAGTAAATATTGCAACAAGATGGTCAATTTTTTTTTCAGCCGGTATAACTACAGCCGTTCCTTGAGGGTAATTTCTTTTTAATCTAACCCAGAATACTGCCCAGTCCTACAAGGGCCATTTTGCTAATCTCGCTGCCTTTTAGGTTGAAGCACAAATAACAGCAATAAGTTTCTTCACACAGGAAACCACATTTTGCTGAAAGGAAAATCAAGATGATTTTGTGTGAAAAAAGGGGGATGGGGGAGGAAGCAGCTGAACTCTTGACTAGAGGACAAGTCCTGTATCTACATGCACTTGAGACTGGAAATATTTCCTACCACAGTCTTTCTGTATTTGGAGGCACCTCTACCACCCCTCTCTGACAGCAGGACACCCCTAAACTCTTTCTAAGCAAAGGTTTCCTCATAAACCTTTTATGAGCTCCACATACACTAATCGACACGGGTGCCCAGCCAGCGCTGACCAGACTGCGGATGGGTTTGGTAAACATTTCCACAGAACAAAAAGGGGGGGAGGGGTTGGGGCTAAAGATGCTAGACTTGGCTCGTCCTTGAGTCCCCAGTCATAGGACGAGAGTCTCTACACACTCACTGTCACCCCATATCTCGCAGACCCAGTACATTTCTCAGCCCAGTTCGTGAAGAAACTCACACATATTCAGCCCCAGCATTTCCTTGATTCAGGCTAGAGAATGCTGGTTTTGGCTTTCCAGCCATTGGCACTACTTTACCATCACAAAACATTCTAGGCTCCTAGCACAAAATGCACCTTTCTTGGAAGTAAGAAGGTTCCTCTCCTGTGAGGTTGATGTAGGACACGGTACATTTCTGAGGGGAACAGTGAGGTTGCAGGGGAGGGAAAATGCTCATCATGGCTATTTCCCGCAGGACACTTTCCCTACCCCAGCCCAACTTTCCATTGGCCCCATTAGCATATCTCTTGCTATTTGGGAGGCTGGCATCGTCTCTTTAGGTGAGGAACAGTCATTTCCCACATATGTTTCAGCCCTAGCCCCTCATGCCCCCCCCCCAATTTTTATTCTTCCATTAATTAAAACAACTAATGTCCCATTGATTATCTTTGCGTGAATGAAAATCATTATGGGCCCTTGCAGGTATATGGGAAATTCTGTTTGCCTAAGTATTCACCCTTTGATTTCCAATAGACTCATTTTCTCAGGCATAAAGAAATTCAAACAAAACAAAAACAAAAACAAAATCTCCTGACACTTTGCAATAAAGCACGAAGACTGGTAGTAATGAGCTTGTGCTGATCCCTTGCAACGAAGTGTTCAGATGGCCCCGTTTTAGAGCTGAATTATACTATCTGCTAAAGGATTCTAGACAGTTAAGGCAAACATTGATAGGTCACCAGACCCAGGTTTTGAATCGATGCTTGCGTTGAGTCAGATGAGCTCACCCAAATTTACTTTTACACTGCCGTGTCAGTCCTCGAAAGTAAAAAAGGCAGGGGACAATCAGCTCTCTTTGGAATTTCCCAGCTAGTTGGCCATTTCAGCTTGCATCTCCATTTCTGGGGGCTGCCATAATTAGAGCAATCTATTTTGCATTTACTTCTCCTTGCAAGCACTACATTATTCACTCTTTCCTGTGCTTATTAAACAATGCCACCTGCACCAAATTCAACAAAGCTCTTCCATCAGTCAACCCAGCTAAGGATCCCGGACCATATATTATCATTAATTGAAGCTCAATTGAATAGTTGACGATAGAGGCATGAGTAAAAGCAACACATCTTCTAGGACCTGTTCAGAAAAATGTTTTAAGCAACCTCTCCCAAACCCCCCCAAACCCCCTCACACATTTATTCCCCAAATTGTTATCTTTTACAAACTCATTTCATTCTCTCTGTACAGTAATTCAAGTAGCAATTAGCAAGTCTTTTAATTAATGAACTATTCCCTGTAAGTCACCAAGGTGCCTCCAGTACAAATGTCTTCCTTCATAAGGTACTAGCAAATGCAGTCAATATTTTGTCACCCAAAGCCTTCGAAGCTGACCACCTCGATTGTCCTAATGCTATAAAAAGGATCCGAAGAGCCAGAGACAAGGCTGGGAAGCAGAAGACAATTTTCGGTAAACTAGCCATGGATAGTCTGAATCCAGAGAGAGGGAGTGGCAGAAGGAAGGGACCATCAGAGAGAGGAGAGGCAGAAAATGCACGTAGGTAGATATCAGTGGTTAAAGAAAAGCATGGAAAGTTTCTAGCAAAGAGAGGACCACCTGGGCTCCAGCTATGTTATAACAAACTCTCCATCTAAATGCTGATGATTTACACATTTTTAAGAGCCTCAAACCTCACTGTGTCTTGTTCTTTAAAAAGCTTCCTGCTTTGTTCAAAATGCTGCTTATCTTTGGCATTGTCAACAGCTCTGCATCTGGGAGAGATTAATTAAGTGATAGGTCAGACACAATGAGGTGAAAGGGCATGTCCACCCAATCAGGACTGATTCATCCATTTCTTGGTGGATCAACTTTTTTTGAGGGATGCCAATTTCAGTTCTATTTCTAGAGAGGATTTATCAATAGGAATGCCTGAGCTCCCCCAGTGAGGGGCTCTTAGCTAGAAAAGATTTTTCTGCAGATAGAAAAATCTAAAATCTACACTCTGTCTTTTTAAGATATGCAACCAAAACATAACTATAAATTGTATGCTTAAGTTTCACCGATCTGGATGAAGGCTGATTTTCTTGAACATGATCCTTCTATAAAATAGCTAATTGGATGATTACAAATAAGATTGCCAAGCAACTCAATAAAAAAAAATTAAAAGTTTTCTCTCTCTCCCCACCTTCCCAACTATTTCTTATTACCCCTTTCTTCCAAAGTCCACTTTTAATTTCTAGGAGGCAAAATGAGAGAGAGATGTGAAAAACAGTAGAAGAGGAGGAGAAGGAGAGGAGGGAAAGAATGAAGGAAAAAAGAGGTTTTCTAGGTGTCAACTGAATTTTTCCAGACCAATTAGAGGTTATCTTTAAATCTCCATTCCTCCCCCCTCGCCTCCACACCTTTCTAAATAGATCTTTAGATTAGCGAGAAATTAGTTAATTGGGAAAGGCCTTGTGGCCAGTTCACCCTGTTTCTAACCAGAAGGGTTTTAAGGACCTTAGACTCCACTCCCAGAAATGACATTCTCCCCATCTCTTTAGAAGCACGTCAGTCTGGGGCAAAATTGTGACTGCCCGTGTGTGTGTGTGTGTGTGTGTGTGTGTGTGTGTGTGTGTGACAGAGAGAGAGACAGAGAGACAGAGAGACAGAGACAGAGAGGGAAGTAAACTCCCAGTCTGTGAATAAGGCTCAGATAAAGTGACTGTTTTGGGCAGACCCCAAACAAAACACTTGGAGTATTTTTACCCTATTTGTGAACACCCTTGCAAATGAAGTTCACATTTTCCAAGGTATTTGGGGGAGAGGTAAACAATGGTTTGTGATTTTTGTAACTGACTAGCTATTTCTGCTTCTCCAAAGAAACGTAAAGTGCCAGTTTCTTAACTATCCAATTCTTTAAATCATCTGTGATCCATCTATATTTATAAAACTGAGCAGAAATACTTAACAGCCTGATCAATAGCCATTGACCGTCGGTGCACCTCACACCCTAACATGCACAGCTTGATCATGTATATTTGATCATCAAAAAATTCAAAGCATCTTGCAGCAGTGTATCAAGCTTCCCATAAAATAGCCTGCCTTTTTCTGTGGTCTTGAAAAGAGTGTGAGCTTCTCTCTTCTGCATTCATATATCCATCCATCTATTTACACACACACACACACACACACACACACCCCTCCCTCCCTTCTGGAGAATTTATTGCTCATATATTTGATGAAGAACAAGGTAATTAACTGCAAGCCTGTACATCTGGGCAGCACTTCATATCCATTGCAATAATAAAACACTTTTTTCCCATTTTAGCAGAAGAAAGGCTAGTCCTGCCCACAGATTCAGAGGACCCCAGAGTCTCCGTCTGCAAAGCCTCCTTGTTATAAATCCTGCCTCCCTCTTAAGTGATGGCACGCACAATTGCACCAAGGGGCACTAAGTTTATCTGTGCAAAAGCATCATTGGAAAACCTTGCCCCTTCTCAGAGCTTCAGCATCAGCTTGTCAGGGTTTGAAATAGACACGGCTGGCTCCTCTGTCCTCGGTCTGCTTGGCAGCAAACAGGGACAAAAGTCCAAAGGTTTGTCCTGTGAAGGGCCACAAGTAGAGGAGATGTATTTTGGGATCTCAAAAGGCTGATGTCCTGAGCGTGTGCCACTAAGCTCCAGTACCCCAAAAAAGACCTGGCTCTGCCAACTTTTCTGATATTCAGGAGTCAGAAGGCTGGTTCTAAGTTTCTCCATAAGGTATGCTGGATCTGTCCAAACTGCTCCAAGGGTCCAGCCAAGGAATACCAGCTGGCAAGCCTGCTCCAAGGCCCCAGCACAGTCATTCTAACCCCAAACCCCACAGATCACCCTCCCCCTCCCCCAACCCGTGAAACAGATTACCTGCAGAACCTCCCATTTCGGGAGTCCCCTGCTCTGTATTCCGAACCGTGCCCAGGACCAATTTCTCGGGGCCCTTCCTTCTAAAAGCAGCAGCATCTGGGCTGAGGCTCCCTCCTTTATATGGGGGGGAGACTTCATATGATAATACGTGTAATATGATATGGAATGGCAGAATGCATGACAGTTGCCCATAATACGGAGAAGTCAGTCAAAGGACAGAGGGGACATTTGGATAATTACCATCTATTGGCTAGTCAATCACGCGAACAGAGAGAAACTGCACAAAACCCACAATGGAGTTGGGAAACAAAAGAGACCCGAGCCAGACTCAGGATTAACCGGTCTAAAGCGATCTAAATGCTTTTGTATCTGAAGAACTGAGGCTCCCCGATTGCCCCCCCTTCCCAATCCCAGGGAACTAATTGCGGGGATCAGAGTTAAAGCTCTCTCTCTCCTTTCCCCATTCTCTTTGTAGACTGCTCACCACGCAGAAAAAAAAAAAAAAAATGATTTCTCTCTCTGTGTTCATTAAACTATTTTAAAGTTAAAGGGATGGGGGAGGGAGGCTCGATGTGGCCCCTCAGCCCAGAAGCTGGGATTCTTCAGCCTTCGAAGGGGCTGGGACAATCTCCTTGCCCCCAATTCTTTGTTCCGGGGTAAAGTCTTCCCTCCTTGCCCCTGGAAACAAATGCCCCATCCACCTGGGAAGCTGCCCTTTGCCTAGAGGCTAACATGGATTGCTGGTACCCTGCTCTGGGTGACGAGTCCCCATAACTGGACCCTGCACCAGAAAAAAAACACAAGGTCCCCCCCCCCTTGAAACCTCAAATTGAGTCTGCACACTCAGAATTAAGTGGGGTAAAGAGGTGACAGAGAAGGGGGTCCAGCCTCCAAAATGGGAGAGTGAGACAGAAGATGGTTGAAAATTGGGAGGAGAAAGAACTTCCTTCTAAACTGGGGAGGGAGAAAGAGGAAGAAAATCCTTCTAAATTGGAGCCGGGAGAGAATACGCTTAATTGGGGCAAGAAATGAGAAGAGGCTCTATTTTGCCAAAGAGAGGCAGAGAGTTGAGTCCTCAAAAGAGACACAGGAAAATGGTCCCATAAATTTCTAGAGACTCAGAGATGAAGGCGAGAGAGGAAGGGAATTCTTTAAAGCTGAACGACAAGGACAGATATCTCTGCCCCTGAGAGCAAGACCCCCGGGTCCCAGGACCGACAGAAGGGTAACTACCTCACCCACTTCCCACCAGGTCCTCCCTATGCAATTCTAACTCGCTCAAAGCCCTCCCGGCCCCGGCGGGGCTCTCTCGCGTCCCCGGCTCGGTGGCAGCGGCGGTCCCCGGTCCGAGTCCGCGGGTGCCCGGCGGGCCCCTGCGCGCGCCCCCGCCCCGCGCAGCCCCCAGGCCCCTGGGGCGAGCCTCGGAGCCTCCTTACCTTTCCGAGTCCTCCGCAGCGGGTGTGGCCGGCTCTGCGGGCGGCCCCGGGCCGGGGCCGGGGGGCGGGAGGCGGGAGCGCCGGGCTGGGGGGGAGCGGCAGGGTGAGGACTGGGGGGGCTGGCACGGTGCCCGGGGGGGGGCGAGGGGGCAGTTGGCAGCCCCGGGGCCTGGGGACGAGCCCGGCCCAGCCGGAGGAGGTGCGAGATGGGGGGGGTGGGCCGGGGAGGGGCGCCGGGGCCCGGGCCGGGGGGCGGAGGGCTCCCTCCTCGGGCCCGCGGGGCGCTCCAGCCTGCGGAACCGGCCCGGGAGCCGGCCGAGGCGCGGGGAGGGAGGCCCCGGCGCCCGGGCAGCCGAGGACCGGGCGCGCGGATCCGAGGGGCTGTTTTGTCGCCTCGGCTGACAAATCAATCAGGACCCGCCGAGCCGGGGGACTGCCACCGTCTCTACGGCGCTCGCGGCTCCCCGGCCGGCCCCGCGCCGCCAGCTGCCGGCCGCCTCGAGTCGGCGCGGGCCGCGAGTCTCCGGCGGGGTTGCGGTCATTAGGCTGCGGGCGCGTGCGGCTGAGGGCGGGGGCGGCGGCGCCCGGAGGAGGAGGCCCCGCGGCGCACCCTCCCGGGCCTCCCCCACCCCCGCCCGCCGCTGTCCCGCGCCCGCTCTGCGCGCTCTTCGCCCCCCACGCCCCGGTCACTGTCACTAGCTCTGGCTGTTGGATCTGTCCGTCTCTGCCGGCCTCCCTCTGTCTCTCTTCATCTCCCGGTCTCTGTCGCGTTTCTCTGGCTGCTCTCCTCGCTCGGTCTCTCACTGGGTCCCCCGCTCTCTTGTTCACTGCGCCTCTCTTTTTCTCTTTGGATCCTGGTGCTGACTGTCTTTCTTAGACCTCTCTCCTCGGCCGCTCTCACCATCTTCTCCCTCTCTTATTTCTTTCTACCTCCCCTCACTCTCCACCCCTTTCTCCCTTTGCTTAGGAGGACTCGCTGTCCCTCCCTCTATCCCTTCTTGGAAGGGCAGCCCGGGAATGGAGCTTAAGTCATTTCTCCGCTGAGACCTCGGACAAGTCACTTCCTCCCAGCTGCAGTTTCCTTATCTCTGAAAGGCGTTAAGCCGCTCTTGGTGGTGAGGTTGGGAGGGGCACTGGAGGGGGCCCGCAGGAGGTGCTCAATGACCCTGGTTTCCCCCCTCGGAGTTCATCCTTACTCCTTACTCGAAGCAACTGTGGTAGCTCCCCGGAACCGGGTCTCCCCGGGTACCAGTGTGCCCGGTAAAACCCTTGTCGCCAGCCTTGGGGGCCAAGACAAGTACCAGAAAGCCAGTTCAGCAGCAAAAGCCAAGAGCTCTCTGGGGTCCCCTAAGCCCCTCCTGAGAAGCGTCTGTGCCACCTCCCTGGACCTCCCCAGAGCTGGATCCGACATCTCAGGAATCTGCTGGTTCCTCACTCACTGACACCAAGCAGAGGGGCAGTGTTCTCCCCTGTCCTTAGACCCAAGCAGGAGAAAGCCTATTCCTCCCGCCTTCACACACACACACCATGAATGGCTTTTATGGTTCAAAGATGCTTCCTGGATGGAGTGTGGCTTCAGACTCAGACAGATGAGGGGGTCAAGACCACTTACCTAGTGCAAGGCCTTAGGCTAGTCACACCCATCTAAGGTTCAGTGTCCTCATCTGCAAATGGGAACAATAACCACCTCTTTTTAGCATTATTTTAGGATTACCCATGGTATGCATAAAGTGCCCTGCCTATAGAAGGTTACCCATTCTGTTCAGCTTTTATTCAACAAATACTTATTAAGTGTTTTTGCTTGGCACTGAGGATGCAGCAATTCACAAGGCAGGTGTGGTCTCTGCCTTCATGCAATTTGCAGTCTAGCTGGGGAGACAGACTGTGAACAGCAATTCCATAATTATTTCATGACAGTTGTACAAGTGCCATGGGAGAATAGGGAGTGCAGTGAGACCTAAGATCCAGGGAAACTGGCCTGGGCTAGGGGCTCAGGAAGGGCTTCCTCAAGGTGACATAGAAGCTGAGACCTGAAGTCAGGAGTGGTGCCAGGGTTGCAGGTGGTGGGAAGTGGGAAGGAGCTGCTAAAGGGAGACTGTTCTTGGCAGAGTGTCCAACATGTGCCAAGGCTGGGAGGCATGAAGGAGCCTGGCCAGTAGGAAGGCCAGTGTGGCTCGACCAGGAAGAAGGAGGGGGCTGAGGCTGGAAGGGTGGGCAGGGCCAGGCATGGCGGGCGAGGAGCTTGTAGACTGAGGAGGAGTCTGGACCTCAGTACACGGAAACCCCATGAGTCCTGATGTGTCTTTTGCTGAAGTGGAAGGAAAACTGAAGCCAGATTCAGTTCCCATATAGGTCCTTTGCCTTTGGTCCTTCTTGGGGGTTGTCACCTCTTGTCCCCTCCTCTGCTCTGTCCCAGCGCTGTCCACTCCACAGTGTCATTGCCTGCTTTGGCATCTGTGTCCCCGCCCGAACTGAGAGCACACACCCAGGCTTGGTTCCTCTCTGGGCCCTTACAGTCAGCCCCACAGGAGGGGTCCACAGACCAGCGTTGGGTGTGTGATTGAACAATCAACAGCCATCGAGTGCCTGATGTGCGCCAGGCAGGCTCTGAGCTGGGCATTGCCCCTGCCCTCACAGAGTGCTCATTCTGTGGGGAGGACACTTTGGAACACACAGGCCCGGGATGACCATTAGGAAGGAGTCCCACAGGGACTCGGGGTGTGGGATTGGAGGCTCTTTGAGGGCAGGCCTATCCCTGGATGACTCAGACCTGGTATCATCTAAAGGTGTGGCACAGGTGGGTACTCGCTGACATGGGTTGAGAGGGTGAAAAAGAAAAGTGAAGTTGGAACGCAGAAGGATGAAGGACAAGTTGGAGTTAAGTGAGCCAAGTGAGGATGCGGAGACTTGCCCGTGAAGGTCTAGTTAGTAGCAATACAGACAGGGGGAGACAGGAGGGAGATAATGCTTCCTGAGCTCCTTCTCTGGGCCAGGCAGCTACTGGGCACTTTTGTGCAGTTACCTTGGCTGACCTTCACAGCACCCATGCCTCATCAGCACTACTGCCCTCGATTTTCCGAGTAAGCGCTGGGACCCAGAGAGGTTAAGTCACTGGCCTGAGGTCACACAGCTAGTAAGAGACTACGTATGCATTTGAACCCAGGTCTGCCTGTTCTTCTTCACTAAAGAAGGAGCAAAAGAGGAGGAAAAAGCAGAGGAAAGAGACAACTGAGAACAAAAGAAGAGCGGTGGCAAAGGAGTGAGCTCCACCAGTAATTTTTCTGCTTAAAAACAATTCCCATTTCCCAGCCCTGCAGGGGCTGGTGCAGCGGATCTGAGGCGAGGCCGGCCCTCTGACTCGCAGGAGCCTGCCGAGGGGCCCCGGCACGCTGCTTCAAAGCCAGCCTCCTCAGCACAAGCGCTTTTAAACTTCACACGGGAAACTTTCCAGGGCTGACTTTTTGCACTTTGTTTCCAAATCAAGAGATGGGGAAGTCCCTCTCAGCCCAGGGGGGAGGAGATCGCACTGAGAGACTTGCCCTGGGGTTCCCGACTTGGCACGGGGCTCCCCCCAGCTCCCAAGGCAACCTCGGTGGGGTGGGGGGGAAAGTGTCCCCTGCCCAAGGTGGGTTCCCAGGGAGAATTCAGGGTGTGGGCTTGACAGACTGTTCTTCCTGGAAGGATAAGGCCTCTTTTCCTGTGTCCTCCCAAGTGTGGTTTCTACCTAGGTTCCTGGTGGCATCTGATGACAAGGTGCGACGGTCTCCCGAGGCTTGTAATATGTGCCTTGCTCTTCTCTGCACAGCAGCTTCAAAACCAAACCACCCTGCCTGTCATCTTGTGATCACCATTTTGAGTGGCGGCGAGGGTCTTCCTAACCCTCAGCTCCCTCTGATTTTTGGAATTCCGAGTTGGATTTTGGATGTACATCAAGAGGCTGCCTCCATGCATTTTAATTAAGCTGTCTTTTTTCATTTATTACTAATACACTCCTCTTAACTATGATTTATTTGTTAAACAAAGCACCATAAGCCGTCACTTATTCATCTTAATTTCAACAAAATTAAAGTAGTCCCTGTTAGATTGCACCTAATTGCTCTTGCAATGAAAAGAACGGAGATGTTAATCAAAATAAATTGAAGATAAACAATAAAATCATTACATCTTTGCGGCGGTAAGTGTAACTAATCAGTTTTGACTCGAAGCGACCAAACAGGAATAATGAATGTGTCACTGAAGGCGCGCTCATTAAGGGAAGCCGCTGCGACCTGGGTCCTCAGGGCAGCAGACGGCCACCCTGCCCATGTGGCCCGGAGGGTTCTTGCCTCTTGGGTTGGGCAGAGGGGCCTAGAGGCACAGAGAGCGCAGGGAGGAGGCTCATAGGACAGGAGAGAGTCCTGAGTGAGGGACCCTGCAGCTGCCCTGCCGCAGAGGGGTTCTCCCACTCTGATGAGAAAGCAAGAAGTCCCAGGCCTATTTCTGGATATCCCAACTAACCAAGGATGGAGAGGCAGGCCAGGGGGGAAACGGGCAGCTGTCCAGGGGACACAGATAGCCAGACACACACTGGGGGACACAGCAGAGAAGATTCCAGCAGAAAGAGACAAGGAAAAAGAGACATAGGCAGGCGGAAAGAGACCGGGCCAAGAGACAAAGGAAAAGGGGCAGAGCACGGACAGGGGTGGACGGTCAGACAGGACAGACAGCCTGTGAGGAAGAGGCAGCTGGGACAGGGTGGTGGAGGAGGCATGGGGAATGAGCCCAGTAGGGAGAGGGAGACCAAAGAGACAGAACCAGGTGGGTCTGCTGGTCTTAATTAAAGAATCTCTCCTGTTGAGGACAAGACTTTGACACATTTTCATTTCGAGCCAGTTAAAGCTCAGGAGGTTTCAGGTTAGGATTCTGGAGACAAAAGTCATCCTCAGGAGTCTGTTGAGGTAAGTGACCATTAGGGTGAGACCCCCCGGACTGGGCTCTTGGAACACAGAGGGGTGGGGGGCACTGAAGTGGGGGAGGCAGAAGACCCCCCGCTCCGGGGGGGTCTCCTGGGGTCATCCTCTAATTACAGGGTTTCTAGCCTGGACAGCGGACCCGGAGCCACAGAGATACCACTCAGACTGCTCTGGCCGAGGCTGCCTCAGCTACGCCCCTTTCCAGGCTGGGAAGACCCAGAGCACGGGCAACTTGGGAAAATGGAAAAATCCGAGGATATGGCCATTGTGAGATTGGAGAACCAGGACAGACAACCTGAAAGACATATTTTTTGAATACCTACCATGTGCCTTGCCCTGAGCTGGTCCCAGGAAATGGAGATGAATCGCATATGATTTTCCTATCTGAATTTCTTTATCTTTAAAGTGAGGTTAATAATTGAGCCTCCTTCATGTGTTTATTATGAGGATGAAGTGCATTAATATTTGTAAAGAGCTTAGAATGGTGGTTGGCCCTTGGAAAGGGCTTTGTGTGTATGTTAAATAAAATAAAATAAAGTAAAATAAAATAAAATAAAATAAAATATCTCTGCTCTCATGGAGTACAGAGTTCAGAAGAAGAGATACATTCATTAGCAGTCAAGTTCACTCCAGTGGGGTAAGAGTCAGTATAGAGGCACTTCAGGATGCTTTGGGGGTCCAGAGTGGAGATAAAGCCTCCAGCTGAGCAGTCCTGAAGGAAGAGTAGGAATTAGTCAGAAGAAGAGTATGGAGAAGAGGAAAAGAGTCTTCTGTGTAAAGGGACCATGTGAACAAGAGCATGTGGGCAAGACATGGCAGGACACATCTGGGGACGTCGAGTGGCTTGGAACAGAGGTTAGGCTGCAGACCAGGGACTCAGATCTTGATGCGTCTTGGCAGGAACCACTGAAGAGCACCTGCGTGGACATTTACTGTTTCTCTGTTTTTAGCTGCTCAGCATGCACTTGCTATCCTTGCAGTGGGGTTTTTCTTTGGGGATTGTGTTTCCCTGCCTTTTTCGTTCTTCCTTCCCAGTGCACCTGGTTCTGGTAGAGGCAACTCCACGAGGACAGCTGCGGAGGGGGCATGTGACCTAGACCTAAGCCAATCAGCGCACTCCATTCCTGTGGCCACAGTGTTTGGTTGAGGGAGGGACAATCAAGCCCAATGGGAGCCGCCCCAGGGCTCTGGCTTGAGGACCTGGGGGAGGTCTTTGAATCTTTCCGCTGGTCTCTAAGCTGACAGGATGCAGGGGGCTGGGGCTGGTGCCACCATCTCGCTGAGCTTGACACCAAAGCCAACAGAGCAGAAGGCGGCAGGGCACAGCAGAACGAGTTCCAGTGACATTGTTTGGCCCCCAAATCCAGCCGAGATGAAGCTAGCCCTAGCCCCTGGTCTCTGGTTTCATGAGCCAACAAATTCCTTTTCGTGTAAGCCAGTCTGGGTTGGGTTTTCTGTCACTTGAAACAGATCATTCTAGCTGATAGGCTTTAAGCAGGAATGCGACGCCACTGTGTATTTTAGTAACATCAAGCTGAGGGACTGAAGGGGGTGAGCTTGGAGGCAAGGAGGCCAGAGGGGAGGCTAGTGTGGTCATCCCAAAGAGAGCTTATGATGAAGAGCAGGCAAAGCCAGGGGCTTTGGTCTCCACCAGCGTGTTAGTTTCTTACTGCTGTGTAACACATCGCCACGAGCTGGGTGGCTTAAAACAACGAGGATGTATTCTCTCACGGCTCTGGAAGCTGGAAATCTAAAATTCAGGTGTCAGCAGGGTCGAACTCCCTCTGAAGGCTGTAGGGGAGCATTCTTCTTTTCCTCTTCCAGCTTTGGCTGGCTCCAGATGTTCCTTGGTTGGTGGCTGCATATTTCCCATCTCTGCTTCTCTCTTCTGTCTCCTAGAAGGACACCTGTCATGGGATTTAGGGCCCACCTGTGTAATATAAGATGATCTTATCCCAAGACCCCTAACTTAATTATGATTCCAAAGATGCCCTTTTCCAAGCACATTCACATTCATAGTTTCCAGGAAATGGACATTTCTTTTTGGAGGTCATCAGCTACACTACAACCCACTACAACCAGCAAAGAAAATGATCACCAGACCCAAAAAGACCTGAATGAATATTACTGAATGGAAACAGGAGGCCAGGAAAGATGAGGCAGTGGGGAGAGGGCACCGGGCTGAGGGGGGGGGGTGGCCACAGAAGTTAAAATCTCCCGGCTGGGAGGAATTCATTCCAGGGCAACAAGAGAATTTGCCCACAGGATTGCCAAGCCACTGTCCTGGTTTCCCAGGGAATCCTTGCTATCCTTGAAAGATATCCTAAGTATCCTTGAAAGAACCTAAGAAATGGACAAGAGTGGGTTGCATTTTCAAAACCTGGAAGCCGAGAGATTCCACAAACACAGTTGTGGTGAGCTTAACGTCAGTCTGAGCAATATAACAGAAAACTCGGGGCTTGTGAGAGCACCTAAAAGAGAAAGCAGTGATTCTCAGGACTGATTCCCTAAGAACAAGTCATGACAGATCAGCCTCATTTCTTTCTTTGTCAGGGTCACTGGGTGGGTAGATCTGGAAGGGTGTGATGGACAGAGTGAGTCCAGCCTCTGATGGTCTTCTCGCAAACAGGACAGAGAAATGTACGATGGATTCAAAGACGATTAGGAAGTTGACTACCCATAATGAAAGGTTTTTTTTTTTTTTAAGATTTTATTTATTTGACAGAGAGAGACATAGTGAGAGAGGGAACACAAGCAGGGGGAGTAGGAGAGGGAGAAGCAGGCCCCCCGCCGAGCAGGGAGCCCGATGTGGGGCTCGATCCCAGGACCCTGGGACCATGACCTGAGCCGAAGGCAGATGCTTAACGACTGAACCACCCAGGTGCCCCATAATGAAAGGGTTTTGACAGATCTCTGTTTCATGGAAAAGGAGCTCTAGTCGAGTATCCTAGCTCTTCTATACTAGTTTCTGTTCTGTCCCTCCAAGTCACATGTGATGATGCCAAACATTGGACAGCCCACTTGTCCCACTGGCAGATGGTTCAAGGAAGGAAGAACCAGAGACTGTGTTGAATGATAAAACTCTTTTTTTTTTTTTTTTTTTTTTTTTTGCAGGGGAGAAGGGGGAGACTACTGTGCCAGGAACTGAACTAGGCTCTGGCAGAACAATGGAGAATCAGACAGGTACCTGTCCTCCTAGAGCTTATTGTTCGTTGGAGGAATCATACAAGCACATTCAGTGTAATAAGCATCCAAAATGATCTCAGCAGGATGGGGTTTACAAGATGAGAGGAGGCAGGGGAAACTGTAAACTCCTGTCCCTGGTTCCCTGTCCCTGCATTAGCTCAATTTTCATATTAACAGCTCACCAGGGAGACATGGCCAATGGCAGCCCAAGTGAAGTGGAGAGGGCAGTGATGTGGGAGGGGGACCTATGGATCTGCCACGCTTGGCGGGCTGACCTGCTCTCTAACTTCATGTGAAGCCTTTCTGCTAATATGAAGTAGCATAGGAGAGGGTTTGAAAGCGGGGACGAGGAGTGGTAAAGACTCTAAGGACAATTGGAGACAAGAATAGGAAGTGTTGGAATCATCCTGTTTATCATCGTGGAAACTGGAAAGCTGCAGATTGGAGCAGGGATAGCTGGGAGGGAGGCAGTGCAGGGTCCCCCTGCCAGCGCAGGCCAAGATGCAGCTGACTACGACTTAGGAGCCCTAGGAGCCACCCCAGAGCAGCATGTGGGGGCAAAGAGGGGCGGAGGTGCAGAGCCACTGACTCTTTTGGGAAACTTGTCTACTCCCAGGGCAAGGGCAGAAGAAATCCTACAACATGGGAGGGAGGAAGAGTCTGCTCCCAAGTGTCCTCAGCTGGGACCCCGAGCACCCTGCTCAGAAGTGCCTCACCATCCCAGGTCCCCTCCATCTGGAAGCTCCACCTCCTTCAGTCTGATGGCTGACCAGGGGATGACCCTGGTCATGAAAGTTCCATTTATGGTACCAGGCAGAGGGCTCAGTGGTTTCAATGCATTAGCTCAATTTCCATATTAACAGAGTCTACTACTGTCCCCTTTTAGAGATGAAGAAACTGAGTCTCAGAGGGAGAAGTGACTTTCTCAAAGTCACACAGCCAGCAGCTGCCAGAACTATGTGTCCAGCCCAAATTTGTCTGGTCCCAAAGTCCATGATTGTAACTAGGACACTAACCTGCTTGGGTGCAAACTCTGGAGGGTCAGTGGAGGTGGGAAGACAATGAGGCCCAGGGAGTGGAGTCCCCTGGGCTGTCAGCAGGAAGAGGTAATCCTCCCGGTTGGTGGTGCTTTAAGACAGTGGTGCTCCATGGTGGCTATGATTCAGCTTCATCTAGGGATTTCCATGAAACCAGGAGGCGGCTCCTAAATTCCTCCCAGAAGTGAGAGCAAGAGGCAGGAGCTACCCAGCAAGGGATGGCTGGTGCTGTGTGTCAGGAACACCCCAACTACACCGTCACCATGGAGGTCAGCATGGCCCAGAGGAACCTTGGGTTGGGTGCCAAAGCCTGGTGCTGGGCAGAGCCTGTATTCACTCTGTGCTGGGCATGGAGAGGGTAGAGAAGGAGCTCCCATTTGGCCATGGGGTCCCTCTTTGAGCAGAAGAAATGGAGACTTGAAAACACACTACATAAAAATGAAACGTAGAATTACCACATGATCCAGCAATTCCACTCCTAGGTATATACCCAAAAGAATTGAAAGCAGAGGCTCAAACAGATATCTGGATGCCCATGTTCACAGCAGCATTATTGACAATAGCTAAAAGGTAAAAGCAACTCAAGTGTCCATTGACAGGTGAAAGGATAAACAAAATATGGTTTGTACAAACAGTGGAATATTACTCAGCCTTACAAAGGAGGGAGCTTCTGACACCTGCTGTGACATGGATGAGCCTCGACGACACCGTGCTGAGTGACGTAAGCCATCACACAAAAGGACAAATACTGTATGATTCCACTTACATAATGTACCTCGAATGGGCAAATTCCTAGAGATGAAAAATAGAATGGTGGTCACCAGGGGTTGGGGAGGGCCAGGGAATGGGGAGTTACTGCTTCACGTGGACAGAGTTTAAGATTGGGAAAATGAAAAAGTGAACATGGATGGTGGTGAGGGGTGCACAACAGCATGAATGTGCTTAATGTCGCTGAATTGTACACTTAAAATGGTTAAAATGATACATTTTACATTATGCATGTTTTACCACCATAAAAAAACCCAAAGCTGATGTTGCCCCTATTTTTTTAAAAGATTTTATTTATTTATTTTAAGATTTATTTATTTATTTGAGAGAGATAAAGAAGGAGAGAGAGAGCTTAAGGTGGTGGGCGGGGGGGGGGGGCAGAGGGAGAAGGAGAGAGAAACTTTAGCAGACTCTGCTTCTCTGCTCAGCACAGAGTCCAAAGTGGGGCTCAATCTCATGACCCTGAGATCACGACCTGAGCTGAAACCAAGAGTCAGACGCTCAACCGACTGCATCACCCAGGTGTCCCTTTAAGATTTTATTTTTAAGTCATCTCCACACCCAGTGCGGGACTTGAACTCACAACCGTGAGATCAAGAGTCGTATGCTCTTCCGACTGAGCCAGCCAGATGCCCTCCCCCCATTTCTAATCAAAAGTCTTCCTAGACAAAAAGGCAAAGGCAAAAAACAAGAACAATGTGCTATGTGATCTTCGTTGAGTGCCCACCGTGCGCTAGGTGCTATGCCAACTGCATTCCATCCATCAGCTATTTAGTCCTTTGCCACCATCGCCAGTGGTAATTATTTTTCCTGTTTTCCCCATGAGGAAACTGAGTCTCACAGAGACACACCCCAGGTCTCCCAGCTAGGAAGTAACTTGCATCCGCGCTCCTCACCGCTGTGCTCATGCAAGTGACTTGCCCCGCAGAGCGCAGCCTAAAGTGACAGAGTGCCCCCTTGTCAGACTCCTTTTGGTGCAGAGCCAGAGTGCAAAGCCTTTGGCAGACTTGACCTCTGGGCAGGGTGAAGAGCCAGCCCAGAGGCTGGCAAAGAGAGTCTAAGAGGCCAGTAGGGAGCCCACCCTTCTGGCAGGCACCCTTTTATCTTAGAAAGTCCCCGGGACAGCTTCTCCTCCCTGTGTTTAACTGCCTGCTGGGAGTTTCAAGGAATCAGAGCATGTCCAATAAATGTTTTATTCTATCCTGAGCTGGCCCTCTTGGGCAAAATAAGCTCCTTTCTCCAGGAGGAAGTAAAGGGGCAAGCATTTCTAGGGCACCTACATGGGGATTTGTCTATTTCACACAGAATAACTTTTGGCTCAGAGAGGTAAAGCAGCTTGCCTAGGCCCACACAGCAGGTCAGCCCCCAAGGTCCAAACCCAACTTCTGGCTTCTGGCCTAGGACTTAGCAGACACTCCCCTCCACTCTGGAGCTTTCTGAGAGCTGGGGCTGCTTCCCTCCCAGCCTCTGCATCCCCCCTCTCTGGTCTTCCAGTAAAGGGACAGGCAGCAGGGCTGGGGGCACAGGAAATCCTCTTGGCATTGAACCTACAGAAATCCTCTGCCCTGCCCTGTAGGGCGCTGAACTGATTAAGTCATTAAAAATCTATGAAAGTGACTTTTCTTGGGATGGCCCTCCATGCTCAGACCCTTGCCTCCTTCTGCAGCCTCATGTCTCAGCAGCCTCTGCCCTCCCTCCTCCCCCAAGCCACTGTGCTCTTTCTCTCCCCAGGCCTTCACCTCTGCCGCTCCCCTCCCAGAGATGCCCCCACACCCCATCTTTGCTGACCAAATCGCTACTTATTCCTAGGTCTCAGCTTACACATCACTTCTTCCGGGAAGCCCTCCCTGATTCTCACCCTGGCACCACCCGCAGCCTGCACCACACATACACTCCTAGAGACTCATACGTACATACTCATTCTCACACACATATATACTCACATGCTCCCACACTCATACACACACTTGCAGTCACACAGACCTTATCTAGTGTTCACTGTTGTGTCCCCAGTGCCTCAGACAAGCCTTGGCCCAGAGCAGGCCCTCCGTGAATTTTGAATGACTGAATAAATATTGAAAGGAACACATTCAGACTTGGTTAACGATCTAGGATTTGCCACTAAGCAGCTGGAGAGGCCTTGGGTGAGATGCTCAAGCTCTCTGGGACTCAGTTTTCTCATGGATAAAATGGGTACGATAAAAGGCTCTTCCTCACAAGGTGTGTGGAGTCAATGAGAGATTCTACAGAAAGTGCTTGGCACAGCACCTGGGTCATAGTGGGGCCTTAGTGAATGGTAGCTGCCATGCGCCTGGGAACATGTGCCCTCACCATAGCCCTCAAGCCTCCTTTGTTGAGGGGAAAAATAATATGTGCAGAGATTAATGTCTGCTTAAGAGATCTATGAGCTCCGGAACCAGCAGTATGAAGCATACAAATACCTTGGCCTTGAGAGACTTTATGGCCCCATCGGAGAGAAAGGCACCTAACAGACAATGACAGAGCTGTGGTAGGGGGGTCCTGGGGGAGGCCCCAGGATGGCTCCCCAGACAAGGTGACGCGGGAACCTCACCAGGAGAGAAAAGGCAAAGATTTCAGTGGAGGGACGTCCTGCAGGCAGAGGGAAAAGCGGGGACAAAGGCATGGGGGGCCCCCCGGCAGAGGAATGATGAAGCCATCAGAAGGACTGGGCACCTGCTGGGGGCTGGAGGAGGCTGAGGGAGGGTGGGCACCAGCCAGTGAAGGGTGTAGGGAGCCGCCATCCTAAGGAAGCGTTCAGCTGTAGGCCAAGGGGGCCATGGCCAGGTTCTAAGCAGACTGAAGGTGAGGACGAGAAGGTGACGTCACCAGATTTACTCTCTGGGAAGAGCATGGATGGGGCTGAACTTGACAGAGGAGATGCCCCGGGAGGCATGTAAGACACGATCCCCCAAGTTCCTAGAAATGACACTGGGTTTGGGGTCAGGTCGGCCTTGCTTCCTCTCTGGCTCTTCTCCTTATTGCTGTGTGACGGGCGGCTGACCCTTTCTGAGCCTTGAGTTCTCACTGTAAGTCAGGGACAAGGAGACTGACCTACAAGGGTGCTGAGGGGATTGGGTGAGATTCTGGATGTGGAAGCACCCGCAGATGGTAGGCCCACACCGAGGCTAGCTCCCTCGTCTTTGGGCCTGAGGGAAAAATAGATTCCAGTTAGCCAAAGGACTTGGGTGTGACCAAAGCTCCAAGTCTGTTTTGTGCTCACATTAACCGGTCTCATTCCCAGAAGCAGCCTTCAGGACTTTCTGGAACACACCCAGCATCTCCCACACCCTTTATTAAAGACATCCTCCGAAATGGGTGGGGTTGTCCTCACTTACGCAGACGGGGCCATCTCAGGGAGGGGCAGATGGACCTTTGTAGCTGCACATCAAAGCTGCCCATCCCTGGTCCCAGAGTTTATAGCCAGAGTGACACAGACACATCAGGGAGATGTCCCTGATGCAGACCTTCCATCTACCTCACTAGTCTGTCCTCCCTCCCCCCTCCCAGCAAGACACGGGGAAATGAGGGAGCTTCAAGGAGATTTAAGGCATGCTGGAGGCAAGCTTAAGAGTCCCAAAAGTTTACAAAGTAACCAGGAATATGTAACATTCCCTCCCTCTCAATTTTGCACAGACATTAAATGTCACTCTTGTCCCCCATGATGTCACACTTTGTTAATAATAATCACATCTACCATTGTCGACCCTTACTGTGTGCCAGGCACCTAGCTAAGTTCTTTCCTTGGACTATTTCTCTTTACAGCATCAAGAGATAGATACAATTGTCAGTCCTACATTACAGATGAAGAAACTGAGGCTCGTAGAAGTTACTTCACTTGCCAAAGTCATCTAGCTGGAAACTGGTGGACTAGGGCTTGAATCAGGGTCTGTGGGCTCTAGATCCTTTACTTACATCTGTCGAGATTTTCTGTTTGTTTAAAAAGCCCCTGTCTAGATAAGGGGAGGGGGGCAAAGAACCTATCATCTGGGCAAAGGCTGGGCTTTGTTGTAATCTGAAAGGCAGGTAGTGGGGTCTTCAGGAGGTCACTAAATCTCTTTCAGGAGAGACTGGAAACACCACAAGGACTGGTCTCTTTGGGGTTGCACTGCCAGAGACCAAGGTGGAAAGAGGGAGCTGGGGGACCCCCAGCAGGTACTTCTCACAGCCACACTCAGCTCTCACCCAGTCCCTTGGCCCAAAAACCTTTCCTGGCTCCCCACTGATGCTAGGATAAAGTCCAAATACTTGCCTGGCATGCAAGACTTTTCCCAAGCTCTCCACGCTTAACCCCCTACCACCCATCCCCTGCCCCTGCCACCTAGCCCCACCGGAGACCTCACTGCTCTTCCATAGCCCTGTGCTATTGTGCATGCTGATCCAGCGGCCTGAGATACCCTTCCCACTCTTTTCCTATTTGGTGAACTCTGGCGCATTCTTCAGTACCCAGTTTAGACATCAGGGAAGCCCATTCAATCTCTCCTGCTGGGACACCTTGTCTCTCTCTCTCTCCTCCTGCCTCTATCTCTCATCTCTACCTCTACCTCCACCTGAATCTCTATCTCTCTGTCCCTAGCACAGGGTCTAGTACAAACTAGGTCATAAGAACTGCTTGGAAAAGAACAAATGACACAATGGGATGGACAAAGGTCATGGATGTGGTCATGGGAGGCCCAAAATGCTGTCCCTGGGAAAGAAGAGAAGCAAAAGCTGCAGGGGAGGGCAGCATGGCTGGAGGGAGACTCCAGGTCCCTCTGACTGGCTAAATTAAGAGCGAGGCCCCAAGATTCTTCTTCAAGAAGTGTTTTTAATGGGCTTCAGGATGAGTTATTCTTTGCCAGCTTCATCACACTCATAACTTCTGAAGGGACCTTGTGCCTCTGTCCAAAGTCAGCAACCTTCCCTTAGCTCCGCTCCACTTCCTTATCGATTCCAGAAGTCAGGAGAATAGGTTCTGCTGCAGTAACAACCTGATTTTCAGTGGCTCCTTCTGGGTGCACTCTGCAGGGTGGCTGGGGACCTCTTCTCTACAGTGTTCACTCTCAGGGAACCAAGCTGAGGAAGGCTCCTTCTCTGTGATTCTACGATTGCTGAGGCAGAGAAAAGCCAACACCACAAATCGCTCATGAGCTCTTAAAGCTTCTGTTCAGAGGTGACTCACGTCATTTCTGCTCATATTTCAGTGGCCAAGACAAGTCACATAACCATACCTAATTTTACATATTGGCAGAGAAGAGCAATCCTAGCATGTGCCTTGAAAGCAGAGAGTTGGAAATATTTAGCAAGTAGCATTAAATACCACCACAGCCACCAACATTTACTGTGTACCTACTATGTGGCATGCATGGTAGGAGCTCCAGAACAGGAGGTGGGAAGTGCTCTGCCCCTGTGTTACCTCTGAGGGGTCCCCGGGGACTCCTAGCAGGCTCAGTTACCCCTTCTTCACACTGTTACGCTGCCAAAAGTCTGCACACACAGTTCCTTCTGCCCTTTCTCTCTTTAGCACTTGGCAAATTCCCATCCTTCCTTCTTCCTTCTCTTCCTCCCTCCCTTTCCTTCTTTCGTTTCATAAATATATACTGAGCACCTCAATGTGCCAGCATAGTGCTTGGTGTTTCAAGATTCAGCTCAAATATATCATGTATTCTTGGAGATTTTCCCTGATCCTCCCACTTCAGAAACACATGCTCTCTGCTCTGAGTTCCCAGCACCTTGAATATTCCTCTGCTTATCCCTTTGGCCTGTAAGTAGCTGTGTCCACACTGTATTCACCCACTAGGCCATAAGCTTTGCAAAGGCTAGGACTGTCTCTCATTCATCTCTATATCTTCATTCCCTGTGCTTGTCTTCAGAAAAGGATTGTTGACTGATTAAATGAATGAGTAAATGAGTCAAGGTCCGATAAGTTGCATACAAGGTAGGAAATGACTTCCCACCGCATTTAACATAAAATCCAGGGGCGCCTGGCTGGCTCAGTCAGTAGAGCAGGCAACCCTTGATCTTGGGGTTGTGAGCTCGAGCCCCATGTTGGGTGTAGAGATTACTTAAAAATAAAATCTTTTAAAAAATAAAATAAGGGTGCCTGGGTGGCTCAGTCGGTTGAGCGTCTGCCTTCAGCTTGGGTCATGATCCCAGAGTCCTGGGATCGAGTCCCGCATCAGGCTCCCTGCTCGGAGGGGAGTCTGCTTCTCCCTCTCCCTCTGCCCCAACTCGTATTCTCACTCACTCTGCTCTCTCTCTCTCGTTCTCTCTCAAATAAATAAAAATAAAAAATCTTTAAAAAAAAATAAAAAATTAAATAAAATCCAAGCCCTTTTCCACGGCCTACCAGGCCCTGCCTGATCTGACCCTGGCCCACCACGTCCAGTTCTGTTCATCTTTCAGACAACCAAAGCAGCAAGTTCATTGGGCTTTGGCACCTGTCATGCCCTCCTGGAACGCTGTATTTCCAGTTCATCACTGGGCTGGTTCCCTCTCCTCATTCTAGCCCCAGCTCAAATGCGATGTCCTCCAGGAGGCCTTCCCTGACTATCTAGTCCAAAGGAATTCTCCACTGCTCTCTTCAGAGCACTCTCTGTTTTATTCTGCTCAAAACCCTTTCCATCGGATGTTACTTAGCTCACCGATCTGCTGATGGTCCTACGGTCTGCTCCCTCCTTCTAAGATATGAAGTTCACAAGTGCAGAGAACTTATCTGGCTTAATCCCGGCGATGTCACCAGAACCCTGAGTAGTGCCTGGCACATAATAGCTGCTCAATTCTTATCCGCTAAATGAATGAGGGAAGGGTAAAATGTGACACCTTATCTAAGAGTGGGGGGCAGCCTGGAGGAGGAGGGCATATAGCTGCTTCCTGCCCACCAACCAAGCCACAGGCCTTGACCCTCTTGCCCTTCCCATGGCTTCCTTATTTTTTTTTTTTAAGATTTTTTATTTATTTATTTGAGAGAAAGAATGAGAGAAAGAGAGAGAGAAGAAGAGAAAGAGGGCGGGGGGGGGGAGGGTCAGAGGGAGAAGCAGACTCCCTGCTGAGCAGGGAGCCCGATGCGGGACTCGATCCTGGACCTCAGGATCATGACCTGGGCTGAAGGCCGTCACTTAACCGACTGAGCCGGGCAGGCGCCCCCCATGGCTTCCTTAGAGGTTGGGGGTGGGTGCTGCCGCAGAGCAGGCCATGAGGTGTCTGCACGTCTAGGGCGATGACGTCCTCAACACGCACGCGCGCAGACCCCGCGGAGCCATCCCTCGGGTGAGAGGACAGTCTGGGGTGACGGGCCGTCTCCTGGCTCACCTGAGCCCTGGCTCCGGGCTGTGCCGCTGCTTGCCGCCTGAGCTCCCAGCCCCGTGCAGCTGTGGCGTAATCCCCGGTTTTAAAGCAAGACTGCGTGTTGCTCCAGTTGTTCCTCTGCGGAGAGGGTGCGGGGCAGCCGGACCGAAGGGGCAGGACGGGCAGAGAACTTCAGAGGCCGCTCCTTCAACTGCTGGCTGCCAGGCAGCTGGAGGCCAAGGGGTTGCGGGCAGGGCTGCATATGCGGGGGGGGGGGGGGGGGTGACTGCCCTGCGGGCGGCCCGAGCAGCCTCATATTTGCTTTCTTCTCTCAGTAGCAGGTGAAAACTCCACAAGGGTAGCATGGGGAAGATTCATCCCTGGCTTCCCCATCCCCTGAACGGGAGGAAGAAGAAGAGACTATACTCCCACATCCCCCCAAAAGTGTCTTCCTTGCAGTGTGGGGAAACCAGCTCTCTCGTTCCCTCACACTGGTTCACATTTTCCAGAGGAAGACTTTGCAGCCTATAAACATGCTTTGAAAATGCATATCCTGTGACCTGGTGTTTCTCCTTAGGAACGTGCCCTGCAGAAGCCAACACAGGTATGCTTTGATCCCTCCAGGAAGTCTTTCCTTTTCCTCTTCCTCCCAAATGAACTATTGAGGTCCTACTACACACGGGCAAGGCCCTGAACTAGGCGCTAAGGATATTTTCATGAACATGCAGTCATGATCCCGTAGGATGCCTTAAAAGTCTCAGAGCTTAGGTGGGGAGAGAAACGTTGAACAGCCATTCACAGAAATCCTTAGTTGAGATGATACCAAGTACTTTAAGTGAGCAGCGCAAGGCATATGGATCAAGGTGCAAGCAATGATTTTGTAACTGAACATAGGCAGCTGCTCAAATCTCTATCCACAGGGTAGTGGGAGGGAAACCGTGGTCCATCCACACTTTGGATTCTCGTGCACCTATGTCTTAGTCCGTTAGGGTTGCTGCAGCCAAAATACCACAGACTGAGTGACTTATAAACTACAGATATTTCTTTCCCACAGTTCTGGAGGCTGAGAAGTCCAAGATCAGGGCGCTGGTACATTTGGTGTCTGGCAAGAGTCCACTTTCTGGTTCACAGAGGACTGTCTTCTTGCTGGGTCTGCACATGGCAGAAAGGGGTGAGGGAGCTCTCTGGGGCCCCTTTAATAAGGGCACTAACCCCACTTATTACGGCCCTATCCTCATGACCTAACTACCTCTCAAAGGTTCACCTCACAGTGGGGATTAGGCTTCGCCCTATGAATTTGGGGAACACCAACATACAGTCTACAACAATCTATTAAAAAGAATGAGGTGACAGTAAAAGGTGTCCTTGATATGGTGTTAAACTTTTTTAAAAGGTGTATGGAAGGGGCACCTGGGTGGCTCAGTCATTGGACGTCTGCCTTCGGCTCAGGTCATGATCCCAGGGTTCTGGGATCGAGCCCTGCACTGGGCTCCCTGCTCAGCGGGAAGCCTGCTTCTCCCTCTCCCACTCCCCCTGCTTGTGTTCCTGCTTTTGCTATCTCTCTCTGTGAAATAAATAAATAAAATCTTTAAAAAAAAAAAGGTGTATGGTATACTCAATTTCTGTAATGCTAACAATTATTATGTTATTTGTGTGTGTTATTAATATTTGCACGGGAAGAGACGGGGAGAATATGTTCCATATTGTTCACAGCTGTTATTTTGGGGGAGGGGAATACCTGTTTCACTTTTAAACATTCCGGTAATGTTTGAATTGTTAAAAATAGACACACATTACCTTGGTAAAAAGACAAAAAATAAAGATTTGGGGGGAAAATCCGATGCTGATCATTCGTGAGACTCTCCAGCCATCCAGAATCAAGGCTTATTCAGAGTGGAATCTTTCTTCTAGAAGGCACATTTCCTTCCACCTGAGCCTAGAATCACAGTAATTAGGGAGAGGAAAAGTACATAAAATTCAGTATGGTACAGTGAACAGAATGTGAACTTCAAAGTTGGGGAGAAGTGGGTTCTAATCCTGGCTCTGCCCTTCTGTAGCCGGGGATCTGCGTGGATCATTGGGTCTCAGTTTCCTCTTCTGTGGGAAGGATATAATCATGTCTTCCTCACAGGGTCGTTTGCAGATTAAGTGAAATGCTACATTAGAATTTTCTTGGAAAGCTACTACTCGGTGGTTCTAAATAGAGGGAATGCCTTTGCCAGACCTGGAAGCATGGTATGGAATTGCTGGAAGAGGAGAAACAATTTTGCTCTTGGCTCTTCTTGCAAGGAAGTGGAGTTTGCTTACATCACCCACCTAGGAGAATCCAGTAACATGTCTGCATGTTGATAAGAAGTGGTGATTTCAGTGTGCTTCCCTCGGCATCTGCCTCCGCCACAGAGAAGGTACCAGAGTTTGTTGACTGAATAAACGAATGACCTACTCCAATCTAGAAGTGACTCATGGCTGTCGCCCAGTGTGAAAATCAGCTGAACAATTCACCGAACAAAATCCACATCTCACTCCCCAGATAGTCTTGATTGTGAAATGTCATAGGTGTAATCCCGCCATCCAATACTTGGTTGGAGTATATGGAAGCTGGGGGCTCTTGCATTCAAACTGGGTCTCAGGGCACTATTCAATGGGTTTTGGTTTCCGTAGCCAGCTTCAAACCAGAGGAAAAATACAATTCATGTGAGAAATGCAAGTAAGAAGATAATATTGTGAGTTTATTATATATCAGGCACTATTGTAAACCCTTCACTTGGATTAACTCGTAAGCCCCTACAATACATAATACCACTGCCCAGGTCCTTCTGTGGTCTGAATCCAGATGTTGAGGCGCTCCTACCAAGGTGACTCTCAGCCAGCAGGTGGGTGGGTAAAAGCTGAGCCGAGGGGGCACCTGGGGCCTCAGAGCTTCCCCCAGATGCATGGGTATCAGATGGGTGATGGCCAGACTGCTCCTGGGCCTCACCTGCCCGAGGGGCGGGGCTGTTGCCCCCCCCCCCCCCCCCGCCCCGGTCAAGACAAGTCTGGCAGCCTGGTGGGCTGTGGGCTGAGCCTTGCAGGCCACTGAGCTAGTCTCTGGCACACTAAGCCTGAGGTGGAGGCAGAGGTTGATGGAAGGGGGCCCACGGTCCCCACTGGAGGGACAGCGGCACCAGAGAAAGCCAGAAGATCCTCCCTCCCTGCTCACCCTGCTTCCCACTTCTCCCCTTCCCATTCCTCCGGTACTCTGAAGCCCTGGGGATCTTTCGAAAACACAGACCTGACTCTACCACTCCCTGTTAATGGCCTTTAGAATAAAGTAGTGGCTGTTTAGCCTGGCATTCTGGGTCCTCTGACCTGGCCCTTGCCTTCCTCTCGAGACTCATTTCCTATTATATCCTCCACCCCCACTCCAAACACACACCCCACTGTCATTCTGAATAGTTTCCTGGGAGCTCTCTTAAGCTTCTATGACTTTCCATCTGCTGTTTCTTTTGCCTAGAATGTTCTGTCCCCCTTCCTCACCCAGCTAGCTGCTCCTTCTCCTTCACATTGACCTTCACAACGCCTCCTCCAGCAACATCTCTTCCAGCAAGGCTCACTGACCCTGAAACTGGGGTAGGTGCCCCCCTTGGTGTCTAGTGCCTTCTCTTCCCTCCATCGCTGTGTGTATCAGGCTGGATTTGAGCTTTTTCTGTGTGTCTCCCTCCTTAGACTATGAGCTGCTCCTCTCAGGCTGGACTGAGCCCGTTTCACCTCTGCCTCCCCTGAGCCCAGCCAGGCCCTGTGAAGGACAGGGTAGGGTTTGGTCAGTGGTTGCCGAGTGAAGGAACAGATAAATAAACGGGGGCCCTGCAAAGGCTCTCCCATATACTCTTCTCCCTTCTGTCTCTTTTCCTCCAAGACGGTGCGACTGGCAGCAAGAGGGTTAAAGCATGGAGATGCTCCAACATGTTAGCAGCGTGAGGACCAGGTGAAAACAAATGGTTACCAGGCTGCCACGCCACATCCACCAAGCTCTGCTTGTTCCTGGCACCACATATGTTCTGCACGCCTGCCCGCCTGCCCGGGAGAAGGGCTGAGCCGGGAGGGCTCTGGGGGTTGCAGGGCTCAAAGCGCACGCGTGTGAGTGTGTGTGTCTGGTGGGGGGAGGAGGAGGAGAGCAGAGGGGAAGCAGGACAGATAAATGAGGAGGGAAAGAAGGGAGGACAGAGAAAGAGAGTGATGGAGAATGAAAGAAGAAAGAGAAGGTAGGGTGGAGAGGAGAAGGGGAGGGGAGGGAAGTAGGCCACATTTACCCCAAGCAGAAATAGAAATGAGGCCGTGACTTCTTAGGAGCTAGAAAGCAAGGAGTCCAAGAATTCAGCTGGACAATGGGACTTTCGGGTGACACAGAATCCAGGGGAAGGTAAACAGGGGAGAGGAACTGAACTGTGAAGGTTTGATCAGGAAAAGCCTACCGGGGTACCCTGATCGCCCTCTGGTGTGACAGTACCCAGAATTCTCCGTAGGCCCTGCTCCGCTGCTGTCCTCAGCAGGTCCCCGTGCTTTGGAATGCCTTGACATTGTCTAAGCCCCCTTCTGCTGGCTGGCACTGGCTGGGCTGGCTGTGTCATCTTCCTGGGATACCCTGAGCTCGGGCTAGAAATTTGTGGACCATGGAATCCATTTCTCCCCCTTAATCAGAGGCCTGAAGAGATTCAGGACTTGTGCCTCTGTGGGCTGGAGAGACTCCGGTTCCAGGAAGGCGGCCTAGCAAGCAAATGATTCCTGGTGGCGAATGTGGAATTTTTGCAGAATCTTTTGAGATTAGGCTACCAAAATGATGCTGACTGGCTGATTTTGAGTGACTCAAACTGTTTATATAGCACCTGCAAAAAATATATGCCTAGTGCTCTGCATACCATAGGGGAATCCACTGGGTTGGAGTGGGAAAGGAGCGTCTCTTTGAGGAAGAACAGCCTTGGTTTCCCTGCTGAGAAGTTCCTAGCCTAAAATGGGTTGCAGGCAGCGGGTACAGCTGTAATGGTTGCTAGCCCAGCCAGCATCTCCCTCCCCACTCTGTCCCCCAACCTGGGTCCTGAGTTTCTTTGCCAACCAAGAGAGGAGGACATCCTCTCCTTCCTCCTCCATCAGCCAGGACAGAGTAAGGAGCGGAGGTATTGGAGCACACTTGGGGGAAAGAGAGGGGAGCTGGGCACAGAGGTGTCAGAAAATTCACAGAGGAAAGGAGCTTTTATTCAGATCTACATGTGAAAGATAAAACACTGAAGCTTCTGCAAGAAAACAAAGGAGGCTATCTCCATGACCTTGGGTTAGCAAAGATTTTTTTAAACAGGACACAAAAACTTTCCCCATAAAGAAAAATATTGATAAACTGAACTTCACTAAAATGAAGAACTCCTGTTCATCAAAACACATCATGAAGAAAGTGAAAAGCAAGCCACAAACAGAGAGTATTTGCGATGCATTTATCTAGAGAAGAACTTCTATCTAGTATATATAAAGAGCTCTGCAAATCAATACGAAAAACACAGATAATCCAATAGAAAACTGGGCCAAAACCTTAACAGGACACTTAACAAAAGCAGAAATCCAAATGGCCAATAAACATATGACAAGGTACTCAGCATCATTAGAAATCACGGAGGTGGAGGGGTGCCTGACTGGCTCAGTCGGTGAAGCATGCAACTCTTAATCTTGGGGTTGTGAGTTTGAGCCCCACATTGGGCACAGAGGTTACTTGAAAAAAAATTTTTTAAATCTTCAAAAAAAAAGAAGTCACGGAGGTGGAAATCACCATCATAGCGAGATACCATCCCACACCCATCTGAATGGCTAAGATTTTAAAATCTGACTCTGTCAGGGCAATGGGTGGCTCAGTCAGTTAAGCATCTGACTCTTGATTTTGGCTGGGGTCATGATCTCAGGGTCCTGGGATCGAGCTCCGTGTCAGGCTCCATGCTCAGCGTGGAGTCTGCTTGAGATTCTCTCCCTCTACCCCTCCTTCCCCATAACAGGTGCATTCTCTCTCTCTTAGTCTCTCTGTATTTATTTATTTTTTAAAAGATTTTATTTATGTGTGAGAGAGAGAGAGCATGAGTGGGAGGGAGGGGCAGAGGGAGAGGGAGAAGCAGGCTCCCCGATGAGCAAGGAGCCCGATGCGGGACTCTACCCCAGGACCCTGGGATCATGACCTGAGCCGAAGGCAGACGCTTAACCGACTGAGCCACCCAGGCGCCCCAATAAACAAATCTTTTTTTTTTTTTTTTTAAATCTGACACTGTCAAGTCTTGGTGAGGATGTGGAGCAATGAACTCTTGTATTCTGCTGGTGGGAGTATACACTGGCACAACCATTTTAGAAAACTATTTGGCATCATCTTCAAAAGCTGATCCCATGTACACCTAACATAGCCATTATTAAGTATTTAGTAACAGAAATGTGGACATATATGCACCAAGATATATGTATAAAAATGTTCGTAGATTCAGAGACATAAAGTAGAATGATGGTTACTGGCGGCTGGGGAGGTGAGAGTGGGGAGTTATTTTTTAATGGGCTCAGAGTTTCAGTTTGGGAAGAAAAAAAATTCTGGAAATGAATAGTATGATGGTTGTGCAACTATGCGAATGCGCTTAATGACCCAAACTGTATAATTAAAAGTGGCAAAAATGGTAAATATGTCCATTATGCCACCATAAAAGAAAAGTCATAACAGCCTTTTTCATGTTCACCCAACTAGAAATGACCCAAATATCCATTAAGAATAGAATGGATACGTGGATTGTGATAACTCTGTATAAGGAACTACTATAGAGGAACAAGAAAGAATACATCATTGCTACAAGCAAGAACATGAATAAATCTTACTAACAGAATGTTCAGTGAAGGAAGCCAGACTCCATTTGAGTCAAGTTCAAAAATAAGCAAAATGGATACATAGTGTTAGAGGTCAGGAAAATGGTTGTCTTGAGGGAGCAGGTAGGGAGTCAGCCAAGGCTGGCTCGGATCAGCAGAACTGCCCAGTTGACCCATACATTCAGGAGCTAAAGAAATTGTTTTAAGTCACTAAAGGTTGGGATAGTTTGTTAGACAAAAATAGCTAATGGATACATCCCTGAGGCCCTCCGGGATCCCCAGGGGGATTGGCTCCCCACCTTTGAGTTCCTAATGTGATGTTTCTCTTACCTTAATCTCATGTTTCAGTGGCACAGAAATGCATTCTGTCTCTCCTCTTAGACTGTGAACCCCTTGAAGGCAGGGACTCTGGCTTGATTTCTTTGTCTGACTCCAGGACTCTGAGCAGTTGGGTGTGCAAACATGGTTGGTGCGTGAATTTCTCATTCACGTGTGACACAGCCTGCCAAGGGAGTCCTAGCAAGCTCACAGCATTTCACCATCCTGTGCATAGGAATTTCATTCATTCATTCATTCATTCATTCATTCACAGGCAGCGATAGATCAGCTCCCGTCCCCACATTTGAGGAACTCCCAGCCAAGCTGGAGAGAGGAACTCATAAAGAATGAATTGCAGCAAAAGGAGATAAGTCCCCTGATGGAAAGTGCAGCAAGGACCTGCAGTTCTGGGTGGGGCTAAGAGTGTGGGCTGTGGCATCAGAAAGCCTGTGAGTTTAAGTCCCAGCTGTTTCATTTACTAGAGCGAGTTACTGAGCCTCTTCCTACTTCATGGAGGCATAAGGATGAGATCACTTATGTCAATTGCTTTGCATAATTCTTAGTGAATAGCAAGTGCTTGTATTAGTCCTAAAGTTTGTTATTACATCGATGGAACAAGAGATGGACCCATCATCATCATCGTCGTCATCATCATTATCCAGGCCCATGATTCAAAAACCCTAAAGGTCCCCAAAAAACAACACCAACACGCCAACATTTTCTTTCAGCAGTTTAGTGGCAAAACCTTCCTTAACCCGACATGAAGCTATTTATAGTTCTTCGTTTAGTGTGTGAATATTCGTGCAGTTACTGCAGAAACATTAATGAGCTTTATTATGGGGACCTGCTCCATATTCTGCTCAAGCTCTTCTATAAACTATGGTATAGGAGCTTTATACATTTTACAAAATCTGAAAAATTCTGAATTTCAAGGCACATCCAAGGCACCCGAATGCTTACGGTCCTAAGCGTTTTATATGAAGTAACTGATTGAGTTGATGTGTCAATTGTTGATTGGGTGGAGCAGGAGAAGGGGAGAGGTCTGAGAAGTTTTGTGGGGAAGCAGCGCTTACCTGAGCCTGAAGCGGAGGGCAGAATAACCATGGGAACAAGGCAGGGAAGGGCGGCATTCCAGGGGGGGACAGTGGCAGCCTAGGTGAGATCCTGGAGGAAGGGGAGTGAGGATGCACTGTGGAACTGCCGTTTGTCAGGACAGCTGGGAAGGAGAGGGCGGGGAAGAGCCCCAGGCTAGGAGGCTGGCAGGTGTGGTAGGGACCAGATCATCAAAGGCCTCACATGCACAGCTGAGGAGGTCCCAATCTTAATGGGCGATGTGGAGTTGTAGGTTCTAGCAGAGGAGGGCCAGGTCAGACTTGTGTTTTAGGGAGGTCCAGGTAGGCGAGACACTCCTCCAAGCGGCTTGCTGAAACCCAGAAGCACTCTGCCTACAGCCTCCCCCAATCCACCCCGACCACACATGGAAATGAGGCTGCTTTGGCTTGGTTTGCCTGGCACAACTCAACTCCTAGAAAACATATCTGTAAGAATCGATCATGTCGTGGCAGGGAACCAACAAGGAAGCAGGCGAGTGTGGCTTTGAGAAGTCGACAAGCGAGGTTCTGTGGGCACCTTCCGACCACGCTTTCCCCCTGCTGCCCCCCGGGCTTCGGTGGCCTCGCAGCTGACCTGGCCCGCGGGACGGGCCCAGCCACAGAAGGGCTCACAGCTCAGCTGCTGCTGGTCTGAGCTCCGAGACGGCTGACACGCACGCTCGACAGCACCCACTTGCAGCCCAAACAGACACTGTTCACTTCTCGAGTTGGTTTTAAATTTTGCTCTTTTTGTTCCTGTTTTTCATTTAGATTTTTGGCTGGTTCAAGTTCGACAGGCAATTGCAACACTGAGATTGAGGGGAGAGAATATAGCCTGTGAAAGAGCAGACGGTGTGTGTGTCTTGTGATGTTATTGGTTTTCGAGGGACCCTAAAAGCGTACATGCGTGAAATGAGTCTATTTGGCCAGGTGCCTTGATTTGCGGCACCCCACTGTCTTCATCTAGCATGACCCCCAGCCCTAGGTTTCTGGTCTGCTACCCTTCATTCATAACCCTGCCCCTCTCCCCGAGGCACCCACCTTTGTGTATCTAGCACGCGTTCTTTCAGTCCATCTTCTGTAACTTTATTCACACATATGTAAATATATAGCATTGCTTTGAGTGTGCTTCTAAAATTCTATGGAAGTGATATCATTGAACATCTAATCCTACTTCTTACTTTTTTCTTTTGACATTGTCTGTGAGGAGATGGAAGGCATTCCCTTTGGTGTAATATGTCATCTTGTGCATTTCCCACATTTTAAGTATCCATTTTCCTTATCGCTGAACATATAGGTTGCTTCCAGTTCTTTGCCATTTTAAACAATACTGTGATGAGCATCTTTGTACTTGGCTAGAACAGAAGCAATGCGGTCAATCAAACCTGGACTGAGTTCAACTTCTACTACCTTAAGTCTATGAACTTAAGCCTCAGTTTATCATCTGTCAAAAAGAAAAGGGGTTAGGGGAAATAATAGCAACCCTCCCTTGTAGGGCTGCTTGTACTCTTGCACGCCCAATGGGGGCAGGCCTCCCTACTCCATCCCCAGGACTCTCAGAGCCTGGCACAAAGTAGGTACTCAATAAATGTGTGTTGACTGAAATGATTGTTGTAAGGATCACCTGAGATACTGCATACGAAAGGCCCTTGGAAGTGCCGAATGTATTTATACAAATGGAGTTACCATTACTCCTGGTTATTTAAATGAAATTAACCAGCCGTGTCTAATCCCAATAAAATGAAACATATTTAAATGACAACACCACCAGGGCTTACATTCTGCATGTGTCCCTCTTCTTCCCACCCACCTTTCTTCACATCAGGAAACATTTTCTGAAGATTAATCGAGTGGGCCTGGTTTAGGATTGGGAAATCTGAGGCTGGCCTGCCAGACCATCCAAAGGCCTCCCCTGGGCCACCTTGGCCTATAAAACCCGGGTAATGCCATGCACCCACCTCACTAAGGTGTTGTGAAGATTAATTATGACTTGTAAAGGGCTTTGAAGATGAAACATGCTTGTTATGGAAATAAACGGCTTGAGACGCAAAACTTTCTTCAAGTCATCTTCTCTCTTGCCATTCTTGCTTTTAAAGAGCCCCAGATGAGTTCGGAGGTGAGGGTGACCTCCCCACAACTCCTGTGGGAAGCCAGGGTTGAATGCAGACTTCCCTGAACAACATATAGATGTGACCCCTAGCTGCTACTTTCCAATTTAAACCTCTGCTCCATTTCCTAACTGGCCGAGCTAAGCTGGTTCAAAATACATTAAACAGATTCAGCAATGGGGTGGTGAAATGTATTTCTGATACTGAGCTTTCTGCTGCCAAATTTAATTATTCAAATTGGTAATTTAAAAAAATCGTTTTTTTCCCCCTGCCCCATCCCTGTGTCTTCCCAGATTTAGAAGCATTAGAAGTGGAGGAAATGTGAGCCAAATGTCTTCCAGTGGCAAAATGGAGAAAGCATGTGTGTTAGCATCTGACGGACCTGAGTTCAGATCCCAGCTCAGCTCCTCACCTGCTATGAGCAAGTGATGTAACCTCTCTGAACTTCAGTTTCCTAATGTGTCAAATGGGGATGGTAATAACCCATATTAGAGTTATTGTCAGTGTTAATTGAATGGATGCAGGAAATGTACATAAAGGGCACTCACTAGATGTTAACCATTCATAATAACAACCAAACCTAGTGGGAAAGGTGGTACCATTCCCACTTCACAAATAAGGAATCTGAGCTCAGAGGGGCAATGTGTCTTGGCCATTATCTTGCAGCAGAAAAGTGGGGTGCCAGGATTCAAACCTTGATCTTCCTGACGCCAAAGCCCTGGGGTCACCCACACGTGACCTCAACTCTGCATGGAAGCTTGTTTTCTAGAGCTGGAACCTACAGTACCCGCCAATGCAAGCAGGGAGAGAAAGAGGGAGCCCAACAGAGTGTTGGAGCCTGGAGGGTGGCTGTTCCCGTGCCACTGAGTTGTTTAATCCCACGTTTCTGTATTACACTGGCATTCCATATGTTCACTTCTCATTTCGCACTTCTCATGTTAACCCTTGCTTACCCAAGAAGGGAGTGCTGGCTAGAAGCATGTTTTCTTCTGCACCATGGTGGGGCCAAGAATGTCCTGTGTCTTTGAGGGCTTCTGAGCCCTGAGGGGCGCTTCTGCAGTGAAGAATCTAGAGGCTGCTCAGCCTTTTCCTGGGTCTCCGGCCACGGGCCTCATCTTCGCTCCTGTAGCAATCAGCTTGGCCAGATCCCTCATGGAAGCCAGGACCTTTGCTCACATTCATTCGTGTGCATGCGATGCTCTTCGTTCTTTTTCTCAACAGATGTTAATAGAACTTCTACTGTTTCCGAACACAGCTTAATCATCATGGTCCTTTTTGATATTTCCCATCTGTCAGGCACTGCACTTTCTAGGCATCATCTCATGTAAACCTTACAAAAGTGCTTTGAGGTAAATATTAATATCGTCACCATTTTGCAGTTGAAGACAAAAGACTCAGGGCACAAATGAGTGCCAGAATAAAGAACAGGATCCAGGTTTTTCTGACTCTGCCGTCTGTGCCCTTAACCACGACAAGATACTTCCTCCTTGAGGGCTTGCATGACATCTCATTCATTTCTTCTCTCCAGCCCACCCCCCAGCACCATACACAGTAGGTGCTCAATAATGTTTGCTGTTGAGTAAATAAGTAAAGTGCTGGGTAATCACTAACATGTGTGCAGTGCTCTGCAGAGTTTGCAGAATGCTTTTCACAGATGCCTGTCTTTTGCGTTAGACAAGGGAGGTAGGTTTCATGATCCCACTTCACAGATGACGTTCGCAAGGTCAATAACTTAATCGGGGCTGTGGAAAGAATAAGAGGCTGGGGCTTGGGTAAGACTCTAAAATAAACTCACAGTGAAGACACAACATCCAATGGAGCTGCAGAGCGGAGTAGTAACTGTCTGGTTGAAAAATATGGATGTTACAAAGCACTAGAGCTTAAGCCAGAATCATATGCCCAGCACATGTTCTCTGAAAATATTCACATCACTTACGTGGTTGGTGTGAGGTTTCAGATATCAAAATTATGAAAGAGCAGAGCAAGATGTGAAAGGCTGAGATGGAAAGAGAACAAAGTAAAATTCAGCCTTGTCACCACCTTCCAGAAACTTCTCAAGGATCCAAGTTTCTGACCCAAATTCACCTTGAATGGTATAGCCTGTGGATGGGAACCATGCTATAAATAGACAGATTTGAAGCCAGGTTCAAGTCCAGGCTCAGTTACTTTCCAGCTGTGTGACCTTGGACAAGTGTCCTTGACCTCCATGTCTGAGTCCCTAAAATGGAGATAAATCCCAACTTGTTAGGATAATGACATGTTTTGTAAATTACTATGAATGCTATTTTTTTACTTCCTTTTTAGAATTGTAGGAAGTAAAAATTGTAATAGCAATTTAATATAACAGCTATACAGGTCAGAATAAGCTAGGTTTTGCTACAACAATAAGCAACCCTAAAACTCAGTGGCTTTCACACAACAAATGTTTATTTCTCACTCATGCTCCATGTTCATCATGGATCAACATGGGGATGCTATTCATTGAGGCCACAAAGGGACTCAGGATAAGGCAGCAGCCGCCATCTTGTTTATGATTATTGTGTCCAAGGGGAAGAAGAGATTTGGAGGGTCTCCTAGGGTTAATTAACTGTCTGGCCTAGAAGTGACACATGCCACTTTTTATTCACAATTCATTGGCCAGAACATGTCACATGGCCCACTGAATCACCAGGGGGCCAAAGTGAGCCTATTGTGTGCCTGTAAGGGGAGAGACTCAGAAATATTTGTCAAATGGTGTCTACCATTCATTGAACACTTATCACGTGCCAGGCATTGTGCCGAGGGTTTTTTGGATATATCCCCTAATGCCCTCAACAATCCTCGGGAGCAGGGACTGTTATCTTCAGTTAATACTCGAGCAACCTGACACTCAGAGATATGAAAGTAGCTTGTTCCACGTTACACAATGAGTAAGGAGCCGAGTCAAAGTTGACAGCCAGGTAGGAGCCCCTGTTCCTTCCCCTGATATGCTCCTACAGCGAGGCAGTTGTCCAAGCCAGGTGGTCAAGGATTTTCTTGTTCCAAGAGCTGATATTAACAGAGCTCCTCCTATGTATTAGTCCCTGTACGATCCTCTCAGTTAAACCTGAGAGTTTCATTTCCATGCTAATGATAAAGGATCTGAGGCTCAGAGAGACTAAACAACTTGTCTAGAAGAGGTAGCTCTTGAACTTAAGTCTTGCTGGGTCTAAAACCCGTGCTTGTTTTATACCCACTCTTCCCCGCTCATTAGTATTTATCATCATTTACTGTAGTGATGATAGCACGGTGGAGTGGGAGGCAGAGAGGGTAAGAGCATGGATGTAGAGCTACACCGTGGCTGCGCTTAGATTTGGGCTCTGCCATTTCCTGGCTGTGAGACCTTGGGTAAGGATTTCACCTCTCTAGGTTTCCAAGTCCACAACGCGGGCTGATCACCATACCTACCTCACAGGTTTGCCATGAGGAATAAATGAGGTGGTCACCATGGGGATGATAACAAGTCATATTTTTCAAGAACTTCCTGGGTCCAGGTGCTGTGCTCAGGGCTTTATCTGCATTGCTTTTTAACTTTTTATTTCTTTTAAACAATTTTAGATTGACAGAAAAGTTGCGAGGATAGTACCAAGTGTTCCCGTATCGCCTTCACTCGGCTTCCTCCTAATGTTCACACCTTACATAACCAAAGCACGTTTGTCAAAATAAGTTAATATGGGCATGACACTGTTCCGTAACCTACAGGCTGTATTCGGATTCCATCAGTTTTCCTGCTAATGTCCTTTTGCCGTCCCACTGTTTGATCCAGGACACGACATCACACTTAATCATGTCTCCTTAGTCTCTGGGAATCTTTACATGCATTCTTTTATTCTCATTTTCTGTTGAGGAAACGGAGGGTCGGGTAATGAAGTCACTGGCTAAGGTCACAGACCGGCAGGGGTGGAGTTAGAATTCCACCCCACGTCCGTCTCACTCAAAGCCCGAGTCTTTACCATTTATAAAGAAATTATCAGAAAGAAATCCAAGGTTCCGAATCAGATCAGCACACAGAGAATAAGAAGCTCAGAGGGAGAAAAAAAAGACTAAAGCGTAGAGAACTGGCTTTACAGCTTTAGAATACTAACTCAGCATGATCTACTCAAAACACAGCCAAAGTCCAGGTAATCTGTTCAGTAAGGAAGAGACTCAGGCTGGTGAGTGTGCACCTTGGGAGTCATGCAAAGGCATCAAGCTAAGCTCTGGCTTAGCCACTAGCAGAGGGGGCTCCCCAAAGAGCCAGACTGCTCACTTCGTGGCAGCAAAGCCTGTTGCAGAGCACCCTGGTAGAGGCAGGACGTCAGCAGGATGAGGGCCAAAGACAGGACCACAGAATTCATTTAACAGTTGTTCCCAGGGGCTCCTGCTGCCCAGAGCACACGATGGAGTGACTGCAACCAAACCACCTACGGCAAATTTGGCCTGATTAGTACCTACTATAAATCATCTCTGCTTGCCTGGCATTCTGTATGTCTAAGCTCCGGGGAGGGAGAAACAAGAAGAGGGTCCTGGCGTCCTGTTTCTTCAAGGAAAGAGAAGGGATCCGATGGATCGACCGGTCAGTGCATGGAAAACCAAGGGAGGGCCCCCAATCCTTCCTGGACCCATAAACCCTTGATGCTGAGCCCAGATGTGCCTGCTCTAGCACAGAGCTGGGCAAAGAGCAGGTACCAGTGACTCCCCTTTGAGTGTGTGAGCAGGTGATTTAATTAATTTGCAGGTACTCCAGTACCTGGCACAAGGCATGGCACCTACTAGGAACTCAAGAAAAGATGAAATAAATTAATCAAACTATTTAGATCTGTGCCAACATGCAGGGATCTGGCTGGCGCTTAGGAAGTCTTCAAATATTTGTTGACCCAGTTGGTGGGCCGTGGCTAGGTTCTCCAGGGAGAGACATTTCTAGTCCGTGGATTGTAATCCATTAGCACGAGACACAGTATGCCACGGTGGCTGTGAATCTGGGGCTGGGCTTCTTAGGTTTGAGTCTTAGGTCTGCTACCTACTGGATTGTCTGACCTTGGGCCGGTCACTTAACCTTATCTGTACAATGGGGGATGAAGATGGTGGTGATATTATCTACTTCAGAGAGTTGATGTGAGGATTGAGTCAAAACACACGCATACACATGAACTCGAATATATATGTATGTGTGTGTTTTAATCTGTTTATGTATAATTTAGCTCAATTTTAGAACTTGACCCATAGTAAGCACCTCCCAGGGGTAGTTATTAGAAGAAAACTTACCAGCTTCCTCTCTCCTGCAGCCCCAATTCTGATTGAAACACCTCTCTAAGTCTGACTTACGTGCAATCTATTACAGAATCTATTTAAATTATCAATATTGTGCAATCAGTATTTTTTAATGCCAAATAAAACAGAAGTTAGCGTGCACCACACAGAACAGGGAAAAGCCCTGTTTTGTGTTTCTGCTATAATACATATGCGTGTGTGTGCTCAGAGTCGCAACGTTAAAGAAATTTCTTCCAGTGGGTCACAGTAAAAAGCCAGTGCTTCCAGAGAGAAATGCTGAATGGCTTTCCTCAGTAGAGGAGAGGGCCGGATAGTCCCCAAATGAGCTTTGCTGTCTACCTCTTCCTTCTGGCCTCTGTTGCCAAATGGCCTCTGGAAAGACGTCCCACCCTTAGCTCCCACAGGCCTGAGTAGCTCTCTGTTTCCAGAGAACTTACTGAGCACGGCACCGGGCCTTTCATACACCTGAGCTCACAGAATTGGCCCCGTCAGGCCATAAAGTGGCTCTCAAAGTGTGGTCTCCTAACAGCATTAGAACTCCCTGTGAGCTTGTTAGAAACGCAGATTCAGGGCCCCTGGGAGGCTCAGTCGGTTGAGTGTCCGACTCTTGGTTTTAGCTCAGGTCATGATCTCAGGGTCCTGGGATGGAGCCCTGTTTCTGGCTCTACACTCAGCAGGGAGTCTGCTCTGGATTCTCGCCCTCTCTTTTTAAAGGATTTTATCTATTTATTTGACAGAGAGCGAAGGAGACGGAGGCTCCCCACTGAGCAAGAAGCCCGAGCCAAGGCTCCATCCCAGGACCCTGAGATCATGACCCGAGCCAAAGGCAGATGCTTAACCGACTGAACCACCCAGGCGCCCCTCTATTTTCCAGTCTTTATATATGAGTGAGTCTGATAGGCTAGTGTTTTCTGTGGCCTCTGATGGCTGGGTGAAAAATCACACACATCTTTTAAAAGTCAGCCCAGGTGAATGCTCTCATTGCATTCAAATGGGCATAACCACCCCAGATTGGAAGAGAAGAGATACACGGGATGAGGAGTTCTTGATTAGCAAAGTTCCCGAGAGCCCCTCATGCAAGTCAAGGCCCAGAGCCGAGTCATGCTCAACGTTGACTCCACTCTCGAACGGGTATCAGTTCCAAGTGGTGGTGTGTGCCGGGGGGAGGTAGTGGGAGCCAGAAAATGGTTAACAGTTTTGATAAAGTTAAAAAAAAATCCTCTACTGGTTGTGAGAACTTTCCAATAATGAGAAGTCAACACAATTAGACAAGGCACTGAATTTTTGTGCAGAATACCAGCTGTCAGTCTTCTTGACTAGCTCAGATCAAAGAAACGCGTTTTATCTCCTAAGTTATTAGACATGATGGGGCCATTAAGTGGAGATACTGTCATAAGAAATGTAAGAACATAAGAAATATGTTGCTTGCTTTGAAAATAAACATCTCACCTTTGCTTCTTTTTCCCTGTGAAAAGCTGAGAGCCATCAAACTATTCACTTGGGTCTTTTCAGAAGGCTTGCATCCTGCCATCTTTCCCGGCAACCAGATCTGGGGTTTCAGTCCTCCCTCTCCTTCCCTCATGTCTGTGTGTCAGGACTATGGCCCCAAAAAGGCCACAGAGGCGCCCCGCTTCATCCGCTGTCGTCCACCCTGCTTTCACGAGTCATAACAAAACCTACCACCGTTCCAGAGCTCTGCTTGCTTTGAAAGGAGCTCATCCTTAGATATCTTTCCAAGTGCCTATCCTGAGCCTTTCTTCATCTCTAACGTGGATCTGAAAGAGCTCACTCTTCATTTCTATAAGTAACACGGCCACTTGTCTGGACCAAGAATGGGCCTCGAGGTGGTGATGTTGTTTACTTACATTCCCTGATTGCATGGGAGCTGAGGGGCTCCAGGGAAAAGATTCTGTATCATCAGGGGCCAGGATGGAGAGAGGGGACACGTTCCAAAGGGAATGCCTAAAAAGAGTTCAGTGTGGAGGGACTATTTCCAAGGGTGGGCAGGGTTAAGGGATGGTGGAGCACCTCAGGATTAGCCACACCAGGGAGCCATTACTATCCTTTGTGTGAAGAGGCAAGGAGAAGGGGAGGTTACTGGAATTTGATGAGAGTCATAGCTGAGGACCGATGTCACCAATAGGACCCGTGGCCATGGAGACAAGAGGCAGCCTCTACCAAACCACAGTGCAGCAGAGTCATGCCCCATCCCTCTCCCCTCCTGCCCTCCAGTCTTCTGCTGGTCTTCCCCATTGGCTGGACCCGACTGGAAGCCAGAGGGTAAGGGAGCCTGGCAGACACAGTCTATATGCTTAGCCTCCTGGGCCTAGGCAGCAGAGTGGTAGAGTGGAGAGTGGATCTGGGGAGTAGATGGAAAATACCCAGCACCCACGGAAGCCCACACACCCCAGAGATTCAGACACACCCAGACAAGACAGGGTTGGGTGCTGGAGACCCTGCAAAAGCTACCCTGTAGGCTAAGGATGAGGGCCCGAGAGAATTCAGGATCAAGTTGTCTGGCATAATGAGTGAGACTTTACATGGAAGATGAACACAGGCACTAATGAAACTCATCCCATTGTGTACCCCAGGGAGCAAAGGGCTTTGTTCTTGAAATGGAAGAACTTAAATACCTCACTGGATGTGACACTCAAACAGCCTTTGTCTGGGGACCCACCCTCACCCACTGAGCACATAGAGGGAATGCTCTCTTCACCTTACAAGGGTGATAACAGGGGCTTCCAGCCTTCCAGCTCCCTGGTGCCGAGATGGTAGCTCGAGCGTAGGCTCAGAGGTACCCGAAGTGCCCCACTGTGCAGGTGTGGGTCCCTGTTGGGTCCTTAGTCTGTCTAGGTGATAGAGTGAGCAACGTCCAGGTCTGTGATGTGGACACATGCAGCCATGCTGGGAATCCCAGAAGTGTGTTGCAACTGTGAAAGACAGGACTTCTTGACAAGAAAGAGAAAACTTTGCTGTACTAATGCATTGTCCTCAAGGCCAGCGAAGCCTAGGACCATTTCCCATCTGTGTGGCTGATCTTCAAGGTAGGGATTCTGGTCCCATTTTGAGAAATGGGGATTCAGGGGCACCTGGGTGGCTTAGTCGGTTAAGCATCCGATTCTTGATTTTGGCTCAGGTCATGATCTCAGGGTCGTGGGATTGAGTCCCGAGTGGGGCTCTGTGCTCAGTGTGGTGTCTGTTGGCGATTCTCTCCCTTTCCCCCTGCCCCTTCCCCAGCTCCTGTGCACACATGTGTGTGCGTGCCCCACCCCTGCAAATAAATAAATAAATAAATAAATAAATAAATAAATAAATAAAATCTTAAAAAAAAAAGAAAGAAATGAGGATTCAGTCCAGAGAAGACAGGCCAGGCAGGCCACATTCCCCTTTCTAGGCTCTCCCTGCCCCCTCTGTTTCCACAACAGCAGCCTCTTTGCTGGGCTGGAACTTGCCAAGCTCACCCTTGTTGGGGCACATTTGTCCCTGCCTTTCCCCCTGCCTAAAAACTTCTTCCCCCCAGATATCCACATCTTCCACTCCTTCAACGCATTTAAATCTTTGTTAAATGTCACCTCTTCAGAAAGCCTGAGCGTGTGACCTAAAGTACCCCCTCTTCCCTTCCAGGTTTTTTCACCTCCTTATCCTGCTTTGGCTTTATCATACATTTGCAATCATCTTGTTTTTGTTTTGTTTTGTTTACTTGTTTGTTGACAGCCTGCTCCAGGCTCCATGGCGGCAGAGATTTATCTCATTCTTAGAACAAGTGCCCAAGTGCCTAAGCCCCTAAAAATCACACGAGGATTTTATTTTTTGAGTGAAATTCACATAACATAAAATTAACCATTTTAAAATGTACCATCCAGTGGCATTCAGTACATTTGCAATGTTAAGCAACCTTCACCTTTATCTAGTTCCAAGACATTTTTTATCACCCCAAAAGGGTACCCCATACCCACTAAGTAGTTGCTCCCCACTCCCTCCTCCCTTCAGCCCCTGGCAACCACCAGTCTGCTTTCTGTCTCTATGGATTTGCCTATTCTGGGCATTTCATAAGAGATGTGGCCTTTGGTGACCGGCTTCTTTCACTTAGGATAATGTTTTCAAGGTTCTTCATGTTGTAACAGGTGTCAATACTTCATTCCTTCTTATGGCTCAATAATATTCCATTGTATGGATACAGCACAATATAGTTATCCATTTGCCAGATGATGGGTATTTGTGTGGCTTCCACCTTTTGGCTATTATGAATAATGCTGTAAGAACATGCACAAGTATTTGCTCAAATACCTGTTTTCAGTTAGTTTGGTTATGTACCTGGGAGTAGAATTGCTCGGTCGAATGGTGATTCAATATCAAATATAGGGGCTTTTCATAAATATTTGTGGAATGAATAAACAAACAAGTGAATGAAAGAAAGAAAGAATGAATACATAAAAAAATCCATCCAGGTTTTTGCAATTCCCAGGCTCCCTCTAATCTGCCACATCACCTTCCTGAGGAAGGAAGGGAACTGAATGACCCTGGGTATCCCGAGGTCTAATCGACCCTAGGATAGCGTCATGCACTGATTGGCATATAGTATGTGCTCAATAAAAAATTGAGACATAAAATAAGAAATGCTGCAGTGACCATTTCTGTGCATTTATTTTGTCTACAGCATTGATTGTTAACGTCAGATAGATTATTTTGTCTACAGCATTGATTGTTAACGTCAGATAGATTCTGAGGGGGGAAATTACTGTATCAAAGAGCATTAACTTTTTTTTTAAGATTTTATTTATTTATTTGACAGAGAGTGAGCACAAGTAAGCAGAGCAGTAGGCAGAGGGAGAGGGAGAAGCAGGCTCCCTGCTGAGCAGGGAGCCCGATGCGGGGCTCGATCCCAGGACCCCGGGATCATGACCTGAGCCAAAAGCAGATGCTCAACCAACTGAGCCACCCAGGCGCCCCAAGAGCTTTAACTTTTAAACGTCTTTTGACACATACACCAAACTGCTTTCCGAAAAGGCTGAAAACTTTTCATTCCCAGTCTTAAGAATGTTTAGGCTCATTTAGATTGCTCTACCTGGTAGTTGATTGCCTCCCATTGGAGGAGACTTTTCTGGAACTGTCTCTACCATTCCCTCCAGCTGGGTAAACAGTAACTGGGCTGATTGTTATTGTTGCTCTGCTTTTCCATACAGTTTCCCCACCTGTATGATGCACTCCAGCCATTGTCTGCTTCTTGGAGTTGACGATCTTCTTTGTCTTGAACCCTGGCCTCCCTTGAGCCCAGGATACACCCAGCCAGTTGGAATTTCTGTACTTAGAGACCTCAGGAATGCAGCCTGCTGGAAATGAGGCTAAATGTGTTCTTCCAAAGAAAATGCCCACTTGGAAAATGACTTCCCATGTCTGTGCAGCCACGGGCTTGCCTTTCCAGGGAGACGTGTCAGAATGCGCTGTGCTTGGCGGCAAATGAAAGCTGAGTGCTTTATTACCACTATTAGTGATTATTTGTATGGGGCCGTAGGTTGTACACAGCACCTTACAATGCCCGGAGGAAACTGGAACAGAGGGCAATGTTTCTGCCCTCAAGGGACATCCTGCCTTGGCTGATGGTGAGAATGGGCGCCCATAGGAACTGGATGGACTGGCACAAACCAGGACAGTCTGAATGACTGGGAAGAACAAGAACATGACTGGGGAGATGGAGCAAAGAAGGATTTCTCAAACGCCTCTGTGTGCCCAGTATTTACGCGACATGATCTCGTTTAATCTGTTAAATAATCCTAGGATTTAGGGATTTTTATTTCCATTTTCAAGTGAAGGGACTGAAGTTGAGGCTGGATGCTCTTTCTCCCACATTTTCTTAGCATTTCCCAACTGTGGGAAGGTATCCCACTGTGGATATATTACCTGGGTAAGGATTACAGGAGACAGTAGAATGGGCAAAAGGGGGGCTAGAAAGATGGGACTGAGATGTTTTTTATGGATTCTGTGCTCTTTGCACTAGAATCCTGCCTGACTTGGGAGTTGGGGCGAGCACCTGTGGTTTGGAATCCAGCAGACCTGGGTTCGAGATCTTCTCTAACCTGGGAGCCTGGGATGAGTCATTTCTCTTTCCCTCTGCATGTGGGGAAAAGAACCACTGCCCACTTGGTGGTTCGTGTGGGGATTAAAGGAAATAACATACATGCATCGGCTGGTGCACAGGTATTGATAATTGTTGACCCACCACCAGAAAGAGTCGAGCAGGAATGTGGGGTGGGGGAGGTATGATGGGTGCTGTCACCCACAAGGAGGATTAAGAGAGTTAATACAAGTAACACACTTAGAACAGCGCCTGCTACAGAGTAAGCTCTCTATACATCTCTGCTGTTATTATTACCTTATTCCTCTTGACTTTAGGTTGGATCAGGAGGCCATATAAAATGAATCAGTCATTTGTTAGGGGGGTGGGGAAAGTAGAGGTCACAATGAGGAATGCTTGATCCCCTAGCAAGGAGGGGAAAGATCCAGCCTTTTCTGTTCTACCTCTGGGCATAGCGGTCTGGTCTGATGACTGGCATCGCCCATTCTTAAGAGCTGTGTTAAGAACCTGGTCTGCCAAGGTGGGGAGTGGGGCATGAGCGAATTATGACTTATCATCATGGAAGAACCCTGAATTGGGATTTCTCTAGCTGTGAAGATGGTACCCTAACCTCACTGAGATGCTGTGAGCTTAAACTCTGATCTTATATATATATATATAAAATTATATATATATAAAGTTATATACATATATGCAGGTACATGTTAAATAGTATTATTTATTGATTTATTATTAACAGTCACAAGAGAGAAGAGGGGTGGGCACATATTGAGCCTTTGCACATGCTGTTCTCTGCATGGAATCTCCAACCCCCACCCCAGCCTCTGCTATTTTCTTTTTCAGTTAACAAATATGTATGTACGTGTACTATAGGACAGACACCATGGTGTTGACTGGATCCTTGCATCCTAGAGTTTACCTCAAATAGTAAGGCAAGAGCCGGTCCTCGTTAGTATAGTGGTGAGTATCCCCGCCTGTCAAATAGTAAGGCAGGTGCCATCTACTTCCCAGGTTCCACGCAAGCTTTCCCTTAGAAGGGGAACCCAAAGACTTTCTTTGGGGTCTTGATGAAATCTGAAACCAAACACATAGGTCCATTGCTTCTTGCCACTCCTTGGCTAGATGACTTCTCCTATTAATTGAAGTGTCAGCTTAAAGCTCACTTCTTCAGGAAGATGCCATTGAGGGTCCTTGCCAGAGGTCAGGTCCCATGTTCCCCTAACATCCTGGACTTCTCCCTATTCCAACTCATTGTGATTTGCAATTATTTGTCATGTAACTTAATATCACTCTCTCCACTAGATTGCCAAGTCCAAGAGGGCAGGAGCTGTGTCTTTTCTCACTTCCACATCCTTTGGCAACAATTGCATAGCAATCAGTGAGGCCTCAATAGAACCTTATTGAATGAGGAAAAGAACAGAAAAAGAAAGCATTCTGAGGGCCATCATTCATCAATAAATGAATGCACACATTGAAAACCTCGTCTTTCTTCCTGCTTGAGCAGCAGAGATGAGAATTTCGTGCTTTGGCAAACCAGGTTGAACTCAGCCTTTTGGGGCCCAACCGAGGAAAGGGATAATTATTTTTTATTTTTCTCATCCGCTTCTAGTTGCTGGAGGTGCCAAAGGCAGCCTAAATGTGGGCTTTGCTGAGTCCACAAGGGAAGCCCCTGAAGGTCTCTCTGCTGGAAGCCCGGCCTCCCCCCTGCCAGATCTGTACCTCTGCCTGGGGTTTTATCCACTCTTTCATGTCTGGCTCCTCCCCCTTACTTGAAAATCTCTGTCTCCTTGTTTTCCGGAAAGTGCCTTGTTGCTCCCAGGAGGCCCAGGGCTGTCTCCACTCAGGGGCTGGAGACCTTGGGCTGGACTTGCCAGCGGGCCCCAGCCAGGCCTCCTGCCCCCGCTCACCCCGGGGCCCCAGCACGGCCTCCGATTTCTATCCTAGAAGCTGTGCTGGCTGGGCTGGGTGGGATCCGGCGACAGTTCCCACCAAACTCCCAAGCTGACTGCAGACATTTGTGCTGTCAACAGAATTGCAGAAAATGCAATTCGTGTTGTTAATGAGCAGCTTGTTTGGGTAAACAAACCAGGTAAGGTGAAAAAAGCGATGCTCTCCAGTAGGAAACACAAGTGAACATTAGCCAGATGGAGAGCCGTGCTTCCACACGCTTCCCTTTCGGCAAGGCTCTGGGTGGCTGGAAAGGACAGTGCCTGCGCTGCATGGTGGCTGGGACTCTTCACCATTCCTGCCTGGCCTGGATTTCCTTCCAAGGGAGAGGAGCCACCTTGTACCCAGCTCTACCCTGAGCCTGCCATTGTGCCTCATGCCAGGCCTTTATCTGCTTTATTATTCATTCTCAAGCACCGTGTAACCTGGCTGGGATGAAACCCATTTCACAGCTGGGGAAACTGAGGCTCCACCGTGAGGAAGAGACTTGCCCAAAGTCAGGATGACGGATTTGAACCCAGGTCACCCTGACTCTTCAAGTCTCTGATCTCCTCCCTCTCTCACATAATTCTCCTTGCCCTCATCCCTGCCTGCCCAGCCCCCCAGTCTAATGGAGGTATCTGTGGCCACCACCAACTACCTCCTCCCTCAGACTGGGAGACTAAAGAAAGTTTTAGCTTCCCACAGTGAGGGACCCCCATCTGTCTAGTCAAGATGGCGTGGCTTTCCGAAATTTGTGCAGGTGGATCTTGGACCAGCTTTCCCATGACAACAAAGCGTATGTGTGTGTGTGTGTGCGTGTGCGTGCATGCTTGTGCATGCAGGAATGTGTACATTTACCCATCCATTCCAAGAGGAACCGGCTTGTCCCTGGAAAATCAATAACTTAAGGGAATTCACAGTCCTGTCTTTATAAACTGATTGCATATTCTGTTTTGTTAGCCTCAGATCATTCAGGAAAACACACATACACACACACACACACACACACACACACATGGATATGGCTATATTTTACAAACATGAATGATCTGGGTGATTGCAATGGCTAAATCTTTTCCCCCATATAGACAGGGCCAGGAAGAGGGAGGTTCAGGGTGCAGACTCAAGTCCACATGTTTCTGAATTTCTCTCTACATTGCTCAAGAAAAAAAAAACCCATATTACATTCATATGTTATAATGCCATGAGTTATTTTCTCCTTAGCATTCAAGGGTAAAGAGTCCATTAAGCTGTCATCAGCCACATTACCAGCAGGAGAAGTCGGGGCAGACAGTTTGGCTTTAGCTGCCCGGAGCACACGTGCTCCGCCCCAGGATGAACACTCTGTGGTGTCCGTGTGTGCGTTGCCCTAGAAGCAGAAATCAATTACTTCCACTGCTATTAGAGAGATGATCTGGTTGGGGAGGCTTGCTGTGAATGCAGCCACCGTTCATTATTGAGCTCTTTATATGTATTGTATCTTTTTTACTCCAGGAAAACTGAAGCTTGGGGAGAGAAAGAAACTGTCAGAGAACCAGAGCATGGTACACGCTGGGGTCTGATCCATCACCCACCTGGCTGCAAAGCCTATGCGCTTAATCACTAGGCTATCCCACCTCTCCTGCAAATGTTGGTGATTTACTCCATACATACAGCCTATGTCAGGGAAGCTCCCAGCTTTTGAGGGACCACATAATACATGCCAGTCTCCATGGGTTATCTCATGTAATCTTCAGCAGAACTCTGTAAGGCAAGCGCTTCTATGAGCTCAGCGTAACAGCCTAGGAGACTGGCTCCCGGGGAAATGGGAAGGGACTTGCCCAAAGTCACCCAGCTCAAATGTGGCGGGAGTGTGTGGATGAAGGGAGTTTGTTTTCCGCTCCGCTATGCTGCCATCCAGCTAGGGACACAAGCCTGGAAGCAGAGGAGTTTCAACAGGCAGCTCCCTTTCCTGAATTCAGATGAGTTTTCACTGAAGGAAAGGAGCAGCTCAGCTCCTTCCTTCATGTAGGTGGGAGCCTTTTCTTTGAATGAACTGATTATGTTCAAAAAGCAAAAAAAAAAAAAAATAATGTATGCATATTAGCTGATGAGGATGCTGTTCTGGATATTTTTAGCTGAGCTGAGAGAGAGAGAGAGAGGATGAGAGAATGGAGCATGGTAGAAGTTGTCTTGGAAGAAGAGGCAGCTTGGGAATCAGATGGCCCTTTAGCTCTACTATCAGCTCTCATTGCTTTTGGCTGGGAGACTGTGGGCAAATCACCTTCCTTCCTGGAAAATGTATATTCATAGTACCAACCTTTATAGGGCATTATAAAGATTGGGGATAACGTGGTCAGTGGTCACCAACTGTCCCTATGATAATTATTCATTTATCAAGTGGTTATTGTCACTGGGTCCTCAGTGTTTATGGATATAATAATTTTATCCTCAAAAAAAAAATTTATCCTCATCACCATACCATGAAGCAAATACTAACAGTATTTTCACTCTCCAGGTGAGGAAACTAAGTCAAGGTTATGAAATTTGTGCTAACAGGACCAGGATGCAACTCCAGGTGACATGTGCCCTAACCACCATGTGATGCTCCATCATTTTTTTTTTTTTTTTAATTTATTTGACACAGAGAGAGCATAAGAAGGGGGTGTGGCAGACAGAGGGAGAGGTAGAAGCAGGCTCCCTGCTGAGCAGAGAGACCTATTTGGGGCTCAATCCCAGGACCCTGGGATCTTGACCTGAGCCAAAGGCAGATGCTTAACGGACTGAGCCACCCGGGTGTCCCTCCCTCTATCATTCCTAAAGAGACTGGACTTTCACTCGTGGAAGCAGAGATCACAGGAGGGTCACTGTTTTTAGGAGGTAGAAACTCCTTTGAGACCCTCAGAAAGCTACCTACAAATTAAAAACAACACCATCGTTGAACTGGGTCAGAGGATCTCCTCTTCAATGTCATGGCCACTCTGACCCACGAAAACTCTGCTCAGGCCAAGAGGTTAGAGAACTGGGGTCCTAATCTCCCCTCAGATGCTATGCAGGTCATCACTGTCACTCATTTTGTGTGCCCTGACTTGGGAAATGGGAAGTATGCTGGGATTGAAGCTTAAGAATTCAACTGATTGGGGCACCTGGGTGGCTCAGTTGTTGGGTGTCTGCCTTTGGCTCAGGTCATGATCCCAGGGTCCTGGGATCGAGCCCCACATCGGGCTCCCTGCTCGGCAGGAAGCCTGCTTCTCCCTCTCCTGCTCCCCCTGCTTGTGTTCCCTCTCTCGCTGTGTCTCTCTCTGTCAAATAAATAATAAAATCTTAAAAAAAAAAAAAAAAGAATTCAACTGATTTTCTGCTCATAACCAAAACACTAAAATGGTTAGGCGAGGCGAGTTATTAGTTTAGGAGAAAAGGTAGTTGAAATAAATAGGGAAAAATAATATATAATATATATAGTAATAATATATGTAAATGCCTATGGGGGAAAAGGTGTTAAATAAAGGAAAACTGGTAAGGGAGTCCAAGAGTACAATGGGGCAGAGTCCTGCAAACTCTCCAGCTCACTTCAGAAAGGGTAGAGGTACATGGTTACCATCTTCAACATGGAAGAGATGAACAGGGCTGCCTCTCTGCAGTTTAGGCCTGAGTCTTGCCTGGAAGACTGGGTCAATCAGGTGGAAATGGGAGCAGCCCTAGGACAAGGGGTCCTAGAAGTCCTGACAAGGAGGATTAACACCCAAGCTGGCTTGAGAAGCACCAAGGTCAGGGCTGGGAAGACTATGTATGTATCAGATCCTCAAGTTGCAGAGAGGAGGAATGTGGAAGGACACATTGCAAGGTAGTGAGCTAGAGAGCCCAGAGATCAGAGGACCAGGGGCAAGGCAAGGGTCTTAGAAGTAAGTTCAAGAACACAGAGGTCCTTTTGCGGGTGTCCAGCATGAGACATCAGGAGTAAGCAAGGTGGCTGAGGGGACCACATCAGACCAGACTCTGTACTGTGTGTAATCTACTGACCGTCTCATTTACAGCTGTATCTTACCACAGGTGTGGGGACCAAGAACACAGTAAGCTCACTAGGAATGTTTGCTGAATGCTACACTGCAGGGGTGAGGAGAGGGATGGGTCTCAGCTGGGAGCAAGAAGCAGTCCTCAGCACAGGACCTGGCACGTAGGAGGAATTTGGTACACGAGTGAATGGTTTGTTGATGACACCTCCCTTGGGTCTCCAAGTACTAACAAAGCTCAGCCAAATACACTGACTGTCTCAGGAAGCCAGCAGGTGGAATGTAGGATCCAGAGCTGGAGGCTGGTGAATCTTGGGAGAGGAGCAGGTAGCCTGCTGAGGCTCTGTCGGTACTAATAGGAATTCAATTCTTATTGGCATCTGGGTAAGGCTTAAATCAGTAGCTCCCTACCTGGTTGTGGATCTGCATCACTCGTGGAACTTGTTAAAACACAGAGGCCCTGATCTCTCTTCTGAATGAGAATTTCCTGGACCAGAACTCTGGACTCCATATTACAAACAAGCATCACAGGTGGTGTTGATGCACATAGTTAATTATAGGAACCGAAGACTTAAATCATCAATTCTCTTGGTCTTTCTTAGAATTTGTCTTTTGTTGGTGGTTTGTTGTTAAGAAGACAACTATATAACAGCACATACAGAGCCATTACTAAACGCAAGGCTAATCTATGTACTTCTCATGTATTAACACATTCAGTTCTCACAATGACCCTTGGAAGAAGGTACTATTATCCCCATTTTACAGACGAGGAAACTGAGTCTGAGAGAGATTAGTGACTTGCCAGTTAGTGACAGGCTCCAGAGCCTATGTTCTTAGCTTTGACAAGAAAAGACTTAAGTACATCATTTCAAATCCAAGTAGAGCTAGGAAAGGCCTATAAAGGGATTATGTGTGCTATTTATTCTTGTTTTTTTTTAAATTTTAACAATGTAAAGTTATTAATACCACTAAGAAAATAATATTTGATGAATTAATGAATAAATCAATAAAGGAAAACCATAGCAAGATAAGACACTGTATTTTAGGGAACAGATACACCCACAAGTGGGAGCTAGGGCAACTGAGCTGAGTCCTGGCTCCACTTTCTAGCTGTTTGATCTCAGGGAAGTCACTTAAGCCAGCTGTGGATCAGCAAGCAAGGACAACGGTTCTCCTTGATTACTGAGCAGTTGGAAAAATATAAACTATTAAGTATTTACAAGGTAGTATTATTAAACAATAGTAAAATAATGCACCGTATAATCAGAGAGCAGGTGAGCATTCTGGCTAGGATTACTAAAACAGGAAGGGCTCAAACACCTTTAGCCCTCAAAAGAAGATAAAGGCCCTAGGACACCTGGGTGGCTCAGGGGGTTAAGCGCCTGACTCTTGATTTAGGCTCAGGTCATGATCTTAGGATGGTGAGATCAAGCCCCCTGTCAGGCCCCACGCTTAAGATTCTCTCTCTCCCTCTCCCTCTGCCCCCCTCACTGCTCACATGCGTGCTTGCTCCCTTTCTCAAAAAATAAAATAAAATTTCTAAAAAAAAAAAAGGTAAAGACCTTTACCTTACATCATATACAAAAATTTACTCAAAATGACCTAGATGTAAGAATTGAAACCATAAAACTCAGAAGAAAGCATAGTAGACAACTTTGTGACATTGGCTTTGGCAAATAATTTCTCGGATATGACACCAAAGCTACACGCGACAAAAGGAAAAATAGATAAATTGGACTACATCACAATTTAAAACTTTTCTGCATCAAAGGACACTATCAACAGAGTGAAAAGGCAATCCACAGAGTGGGAGAATATATTTGCAAATCATATATCTGACAAGAGGTTAAAATCCACAATATATAAATAACTCCTGTAACTCAATGATAGCAACACAACAAACAACCTGATTAAAAAAAATGAGCAAAGGACTTGAATCAACATTTCTCCAAAGAAGATACACAAATGGCCAGTAAGTGCATAAAAAGATGTTCAGCATCGCTATCTTCAGGGAAATGCAAATCAAAACCATAATGAGGGGCACCTGGGTGGCTCAGTTGGTTAAGTGTCTGCTTTCGGCTCAGGTCATGATCCCAGGATCCTCGGATTGAGTCCCGTATAGGGCTCCCCGCTCAGCGGGGAGTCTGCTTCTCCCTTTCCCCTTGCTCCTCCCCCCTGCTCATGCTCTCTCTCTCTGTCAAATAAATAAATAAAATTTAAAAAAAGCATAATGAGATACTACCTCACATCCATTAGGATGGCTACTATGGAGAAATAGAAACAGCAAGTGTTGGTGAGCACTTGGTTGGTGAGAGAAATTGGAACTCTCCTGCCCTGCTGGTGGAAGGTAAAATAGCACAGCCACAGTGGAAAACAGTGTGGCGGTTCCTCAGAAAATTAAAAATAGAACTACCCTATGATCTGCCAATTCTACTTCTGGGTATATACCCCAAAGGACTGAAAGCAGGGACTCAAGAGATATTTATATATCCATGTTCATAGCAGCATTATTCACAATAGCCAAAAAGGTGGAAGCAACCTAAGTATCCGTGGACAGATGAACAGATAAACAAAATGTAGTGCATACATACAGAGGAAAGGAAGGAGTTTCTGACACATACTTCAACACGGATGAACCTTGGGGCACCTGGCTGGCTCAGTCAGTAGAAGGTGGGACTCTTGATCTTGGGGTCCTGGGTTCAAGCTCCACGTTAGGCATGGAACCCACTTAAACAAAAGAAAACGAAACTAAACATGGGTGAACCTTGAGGACATTACGCTAAATGAAGTAAACCAGTCACAAAAGGATAAATACTGTATGAGTCCATTTACACGAGGTTCCTAAAGTAGTCAAATTCATAGAGACAGAAAGTCTCTGGTGGTTGCCAGGGGTTGGAGGAGGGAGGAATGGGGAGTCATTGCTTCATGGGTACAGAGTTTCAGTTTGGGGAGATTTTGAAAAAAGTTCTGAAGATGGAGGGTGGTGATGATAGAAAAATACTCTGAATATATTTAATGCAACTGAATGTATATTTAAATATGGCAAAGGTGGTAAATCTTATGTGTGTTTTATCGCAATTTTAAAAAGAAAATATAAAAAATAGAAGGTAAAGACGTATTAATTAATTAATTAATTAATTTTTAAAAAGATTTTATTTATTTATTTGACAGAGAAAGACACAGCGAGAGAGGGAACACAAGCAGGGGGAGTGGGAGAGGGAGAAGCAGGCCTCCCGCCGAGCAGGGAGCCTGATGCGGGGCTTGATCCCAGGACCCTGGGATCATGACCTGAGCTAAAGGCAGACGCTTAACGACTGAGCCACCCAGGCGCCCCAAGACGTATTAATTTAATACACTAAGTTCAAATTTAAGGAAGAAAGCATTTCCCAAATCTTGTTCTGTGGCTTATTTTTTTTTAAAGATTTTATTTGCTCTTTTTAAAGATTTTCATTTTTAAGTAATCTCTATACCCAACGTGGGGCTCAAACTCACAACTCTGAGATAGAGTCGCTCCACCGATTGAGCCAGCCAGGTACCCCATGTTCTGTGGCTTATTATTTCTAGGAGAGGAGCCTCAAAATGAGGGTTTGAGGTCATTTATTTATTTATTCAATAAATATTTATTGGTCACTGCATGCATGCCAGGCTCTGTAGATGTTGAGGTCTAGGTATGGATAAGCCTGATGTAGTTTCTGTCTTTATCAATCTGACAGTTTAGCACAATAATATTTCCATTTATTGAATACCAAATGTATATAGCAGGAATCCTACATTCTTTATTTCATTTCATCGTCCTGAGGTGGGTATTATCATCCCCTTATTAAAAATGTGAAAACTAAGGCTCAGAGAGTTTAAGTAACTTTCTCCAAATTCACTTAATGAGCACCTTGGATCTGCTTTATTCCAGTGTCTATTCTCTTACTACTGGAAAGACCTGTGTTCTCCTCCAAGGAGACCCACAATGCACTTTGCATCTTCTTTCCGAAGAACATAACCACAACACCCAAGAGAATTATAAACATACGTCCGCACAAAAACTTGTACGTGAATGTTCAGAGCAGCGTTATTCATCATAGCCAAAACGTGGAAACAACCCAAATGCCCATCGACAACAAAATGTGGTCCATCCACACAATAGAATGTTACATGGCAATCAAAAGGAATGATGTACTGACAGGAGGTACGGCATGGATAAACTTTGAAAACATTATGGTAAGTGAAAGAAGCCAGGCAGAATGGCCGCATTATTATGTGATTCCTCTTATATGAAATATCCAGAATAGGCAACTGCATAGAGACAGAAAGATTCATGGTTGCCAGGGGCAAGGGGATGAGTGAACACTAGTGGATGCAGGGTTTCTTTTTGGGATGATGAAGTGGTACAAGTTAGGTAGTGGTGATAGTTGTCCAACTTTGTGACTGTACTAACAAGCATTGACTTATACATGTTAAAATGGTGACTTTTATGGCATGTGAATTTTATCCCAATTTAAAAAATATATATATAATCACGACTAAGTGGACCAGAACAACATACCACTGGACCACTGGTCCTGCTGTTTCATATCATATCGTTAATGAGGTATGAGAGATCTTTGGGATTGCCATCCTTCCCTCAATAGATACAGCTCTCAAAATCCTAAGCAGAAAAACCCAAACAGGTACAGAGAGTGAGGGCAAACTTGGAAACAGGAGCATCAGAGTGCGCGGGTGGTATCACACACACTGTTGGACTATTTATCCGCTAGGGATGCTTAGCCTATTTTGACAACAGGCCAGAAGGCCAAGTTCCTAAATCCCTCCTCATCACCGGAAGGTTTCAATTCCAACAATTGATTATGCCATGTACTTGGCAGAGAGGCCTCCTTTTATCTGAATAACCTCAGATTCATCTAAGTTTATAAAACTGAATTATAGAATTTCAGAACAGAAAAGGGCTTTTTAAAAAAAGATTGTATTTATTTATTTGAGAGAGAGAGAGCAAGAGGGAGGGGAGGGGCAGGGGGAGAAGCAGACTCCTCGCTGAGCAGGGAGCCCCAGGCGGGCTTGATCCCAGGACCTCGGGATCATGACCCGAGCCAAAGTCAGACGCTGAACCGACCGAGCCACCCAGGTGCCCCTGAAAAGGGATTTGAAGAGAGATCATTTGGTCTGATTCTCTTACTTTGGGTATAGGGAGACTGAGGCCCAGAGAAATACAGTGACTTGCCCAAGGTCATAAAGGCAAGCATGGCTTGGTTGAGCCTGCCGGCTGTCTTGCAATATCTTTTCTCCCATTCTTTTTTTTTTTAAATTTTATTTATTTATTTGTCAGAGAGAGAGAGCGTGCGCACACAAACAGGGGGAGTGGCAGGCAGAGGGAGAAGAAAGCTCCCTGCTGAGCAAAGAGCCCGATGTGGGACTCGATCCTAGGGCTCTGGGGTCATGATCTGAGCCGAAGGCAGACGCTTAACCAACTGAACCACCCAGGTGTCCCTTTTTTCTCCCTTTCTTCCCTGGAAATGACCCCCTTCAGCTGTGCACATGATTGTCTGGAAAAAAAAAAGGGCTCTATTTCCTAATGAGATGTGGTTGTATAACTAAGTTCTGGCCAATAGAATGTAAAGGGAAGTGGTGTGAGGAACTCCAGGGAAGTGTATTTAAAGATTAGGGGTTGGGATTAGGCATGACCTTCTTTCTTCCTGCTGGCTGGGTTGCAGATTAGATGGCTAGAGTTCAAGCAGCTCTTCTGGACCACAAGGTGGAAGCTCACTGGGAGAATAGGGGCACAATAAGATAGAATTCTGGGCCACCAACCTCAAAGAGTCTGACAGAAACAGAAGACAGGTACACAGGCTAAAGCAGAATAAACACTACCACAAGGCCAAATCAGCTGACCTGTCCTGTTTCTATGCCTTCAAATCTTACAGTATGCTTTATAGAACTGCCATACCAGCTCTGGAACGTTCATCCCCAGACCTTATGTGAAAGAGAAACTCTTTTTTTTCAGTCGCTGTTATTTCAGTCTTCTATCATTTACAGCTGAACTAAATTCTGACTCGGAATGTAAACAATTACATTCTGGGTTGGAAACTCAGTTCTCCTCAATCCAAGTACAGGACTATTATGAAGATTATTACTATTAATAATAAAAGCAAAACTGTGCTGAGTTGTGCATATAATAGTTGCTGTTAATTTTTGCATGCTTCCTATAAGCTGGTCACTGTTTAAATACTTTATAAGTGTCATGTACTCATTTAATTTTCATGTCAACTCGGTAAGATCTATGACCATAATTTCCATTTTACAGACAGAGAAACTGAGGCACAGAGAGAGTGAATAACTTACCCAAGGGCACACATTTAGTCAGAGATAGAGTTGAGATCGGACCCAGGAAGTATGGCTCCATATTCTGGGTTCTTAGCTCCTACATTATACTCTCTCTTATGATGTGAGCTCCTCCTCATCCTCTAGCCATTTTACTGAGGAGGAAACTGAACCAGGCAATTTTCTAATCATTTGTTTTAAATTGCTCTGCTCGACAGTCATGCAGCTATAGCATTATAAGTCAGACTCCTAACTCCCAGTTCAATGCTCTCTCCCCAGACCACCCTGCTGTTTCAGAGGCCACCTGGACAGATACATAACCCCTCAAGCCCACCTCCAGTCTTCCCCTCCAAAACACACACACACACACACACACACACACACACACATGCACACCACCCAGCAGGCACCCAGACATTTTTGTGGCCAGGATGGCTACAACCTCCTTTGAAAAGCAGCCAACTTTGCCCTCCACCAAATAACTTTGTTTTATTTATAGTCTCCTGCTCAGAGCTTTTGAACTGGCTGCTCATTCCAGGGAAGATCTTGATAACAACTGTTCTTTGGAGAGGGTTCATAGGAAACAAGGTGAATAAACACCACAGAGGACCTGTCTGTCTAGCAGAGCTTTGCTCCTGGGGGTGTTTATAAGTCAGTGTTGGTGTCTGGGTGCAAAAGACTTTGAATTCAAAATGGTGGTTTGGATTTTCAATTTTTTTGCTTTAATTCAAAAAAGTTCATTCTTTGCTTTCAACAATCTCAAGGCATAGGCAAAAGAGAGAAATTACCTTTATACAGAATATAACTCCAAAAGAGGCGGTTCTTCTTGCTTGCTTTGCTCCCTGCTCGGCTGGGACCTAGGACCAGTTACTGTAGTGATTGAGGGGTGAGAAGACGGCTCAGGAATTTACAAGAGCTAAAATGGCAGAAGGAATGAATGGCATTTTAAAACAGAAAATTGTAAAAGAAGAAGAGGAGGAAGAAGGAGAAGAAAAGATTAATTTCAAAAGTGAACCATGAACCTATGTCTTCTGACTTGTAGCCAAAGGTGTCATCCTAAATCATAACTGTGTCACATGTGTTTGGAATTATTCAGCCTGGATGCTAATCTCCGCTCCACCAGTCGCAAGTTATGTAACCTTTCCTCTTTGTGAAATGGATGTGTGTGTGTTGGCGGGGGGGTGGGGGTAGGGGATAAACTCACAAGATTATTGTGAGGATCGGTGCTCACCATGTAGGGGAAATAGTAGAGAACCAGTAGTGCCTGGTTCAGGGAGAACACTCACCCACTCAGTGAACGGTCGGTACTAAGGGCAGCCGTCTTTATTGCTTCCTTTGTGATTCCCCCAGGCTTAGAGGGAATGATATTGGGGTGTTCATGAAAGTGAGCCCCAAGGAGGACAGGAGGCAGGTAGCAGGTTGGTGCGTGACTCAAATACGTTCATTTGCGTTGAGTAACTACTCTCTATCAGGGACTATTACGGTGACATGACCTTTCTGTATGGAGCCCCCAAAATGGCTTATAAAGGGAGGCAGAAGTCCTCAAGTGTAGGGTAGGGCAGAGCAGAGTCACTAAATGGGTAGTACGAAGCCTCCGGTGCTGTTCTTGTGGGTATGAGAGGTCTCCTTAACGATCTAAGGGGAGAGGAAGGGGCTTCCATCAAGGACCATGCTGGGGAAGTGGATAGTGTGATAGAGAAGAGGGTCTGTGGCCCCTTAAGGAACTTACTGGAAGGTATGGCATTTAAAAAAGGGAAAACTTGTGTTTTCCCGGAGGCCTGAATGGGAGACATTATCTCAACGCCAAAACTACTGGGCGGGAGGACTCATAATGTTGGAATGGGTGAAGGTTTCTTCAGGTTAGCTCGGGGGCCTCTATAGGATGAGGGTATATTCACCACACTCTGTAGGTGGAGGTTTCAATGGGAGCACAATGGGTGGAAGTCTTCGGGGGTCCTCGGGGAAACGGCGCGCCCAGCTCCGCGAGTCCCGCGGGCTGATGAGCGGCTCCCGCCCTGCACAGCCTTCAGGCGGCCCCGCCTCCAGCGAGCGGACTACACTTCCCGGCAGCCCCCGCGGGTGGCGGCGGCGGCGCGGGCAGGAGGAGGTGGCGGTGTGAGAGGCGGAGGGGGCGGTGCGCGCCGGGTACGCGCGCCGGCGACCATGGCGTTCGCCGGGCTGGAGCGAGTACATTAACCCGGGGAGGCGGCGGCGGCGGCGACGAGGGAGCGAGCTTCGAGCGGGCGGGCCCAGCCTGAGGGAAGGGAGGAAGGGGCGGGGAGAGCGCCGGAGGGAGGCCGGTCGGCCGCGGGCGGGCGGGCAGCGCAGCGCCGAGCGGGGCCCGCGGGCCCATGAGGAGGCCCGGGGACCATGGGCTCCAGGATCAAGTGAGTGCGGCCGGGCGGAGCCGGGCCGGGCGCGGGGCGGCGAGGCCGGGAGAGGGCTGCAGGCCGCGGGCGGCGCGGGGGACTTGTTGCCGGGGCCTGAGGGGCGCCCCGCGTGCCGGCGTCACGCGGGGAGGGGGACGGTTGCCATGGCGATCCAGGGAGGCGCGGGGGCGGGGTGCGCGCGGGGTGGAAGGGCTCCAGTGGTCAGGTGTCCCCTCCTTACCTGAGGGCGGGAGTCGCAGAGATTACAAGGTGGCCCCCCTCCCGGGGGTAATAGAACCTCTGAAAATGCTCATACAACTGTTGGGGGGAGGGCGAGAAATCTCCGGAAGCAACTCCCCAAATGGGTGTGTTTGGGGCGCCCCTGAGAGTTGGGCAGGTCCTGAGAGGTCTGCTTACGGCCTGCGGTCCCCACATAAAGTCGCCTGAGGTCCTCGGTGGGGCCACTCATGGATTTAAGGTCTGGATGGCCTGAGGAGGAAGGCCCTTTTCTCTTTCCTCTTCTACCTCTCTTATCTGTGAAAGTCTCCACACAGCAAGGGCCAAAGGCTATGAAGAAAGATGGCTCTGTGTCGTCATTGAGCACCTGATCTTGATAGTGGTTGGAAAGGCTTTGTAATCCAATCTGGCAAATTCCCTCATTCATTCACCTGGGGTCCTCAGTGGGGGATTAGTTTTCTGGGGATATTGTTGATACATCAAACGTCAGAACCCATTGAAACATTGTTGCCTTGCTTCTAAACCTAGAAGTTGACTACTTTGGAAAGTGCAACTTTTATGCAGTCCAATTTGGGTGTGTTGCTTTAGACTCTATCTCCCCTCCCCGTCAGGTCCTTTTTCGGCCTCTCCCTTCCTCAGCTCCAGAACATGAGATGCCTTATCTCTAATCACTAACAAATGTTCACTTTTCTCTATGAGTAATAGAATTGTTTAAGGGCACTTAAAAACAAAGTTGACAGCATAGGCTTTTCCCTAAACAGCTTTCATAGGACACTTTATTATTATTTTTTTCTCGTGACAAAGCTTTTTAATGTAAAGTTCAAAAAACAACAGCAGGAGCACCATAGGACACTTTAAACCTGCTTACAAGAAAGTCTGTGGAATGTGTTTATTTCAGCACTTTGAGAATAATGCTTGGGAAGTTTGAAAGGGGAAGGGCCTTGGGGACGAACTCTAATAATTATTCAGATGTTGTCTCTCATGTCCAGTCGATGTCCATGCAGCGTGACCCTTGCCCATCCTTGTAGTCCCTTGACTGGCTTAGGCTTCCCATTCACTAAATGTCTCATGTGCTGCAGCAGCCCTGAGACATCCGCTAAATGAAGCTAGAAAAGTTTGCTTATGATGATGAAAATGGAACAGTCGGATGAGCACACTGTTCATTCTTGATTTTGTGGAAACAAGGGGAGAAAGAAGTGTGCTCCAAACAACAGTTTAAGAGGTGTGGGAGGTAAAAAGACGTAGTTTGTAAAGCATTGGGATTAAGGAGGTACTCCAAGTTTAGCTCTTGTTTCCAAGAAAGAGTTGTAAACTTGAATTTCAATAGCACTTAGAAACACTTTCCAAAAGCCACCTTACAGTCGCAGAGTATGCTTGTGAGGATGCTTACCTTTGTTATAAAGAAGTTCAGAAACTTGCTTGACATGAGGCTGTCAGTGCCAGAACCAGCATGAAAATCCAATGCGTGGAAGGTCAGATGACTAGACATCCTGTCTCTGTCTTGCTCTTGAAGGTTGCAGGTTAGCATACATTTCTCAAGTGTTTTGTGGAACCCATTACTGTTATATCTGAGCACTTGGGTGAAGGAACATACTAAGGTGAAATTAACATAAAGAATAGCTTTTTTGATCTTGAAACTAGACTGAGATAAAAGCTTAGGCTTGGGAAAATGTTTGCTTTATTTGTGGTGAGACAAAGAGAATATGAAGAGAAGTTATGAAAAATAGTTGTGATTTATGGTGACTATTGACTAAGCAACTTCTGTCTGCAGCTAGATATGGGGATGGGCAGGTGGCTAGGGACCATCTATATAGATGCTGCCCTAGTCTTTGGAGGAAATAGAGCTTTGGTCACTGTTTACCCTGACAGGAAAGAACAGAATTAGCTCAAGGTATTGAGCTGCCTGAGTTGAAATCTAAGTGTGCAGGCTCTGTTGTGTAGGGACAGTCGTGTGTGTGTGTGGGTGTGTGTACGCGCGCGTATGCGTGTGCGTTGGGGTGGGGTGGAACACAGTGCTCCGGGGCCCCTCAACAGGAGAGCGCTGTGGCCGCCACTGTTTCCTCTTATCTCTGATGCTGTGTGGCCCGGTCAGGCTGATGATGTGGAATCAGATCTGGTTCAAATTCCAGCTCTTTTGTCTACTGACTGTGGAACTTCACACAAACTACCTCTTTCACCCTCAGTTTCCCTAAGGGTATAATGGGGAAGACTATATGTTGCAGAGTCATAATGAGCAATAAATGCTGTATCAACATGATTGCTGGCCCTGTATTAAAAATTCAGCAATTGTTCTCTTTTATACCTTCTCTATCAAACTAAGAAAACCTGTGTATTTTATGCCAGAAGTGTCAGAAATGGTATGTTCTAAGAAATGAAGAAAGTTTTGATCAAGGAATTAGACTGTTGATGTGAAGAGCAGGACTTAACATTCTCTTATTAAACAATAAAAGTTGATTAAAACAATACTGTGTAATTGTACAGCTGGTGTCTGTTGTATGATTAGTAATAAAGCAGGTGCGTTGCTAGGCACAGGTGTTGAGATTTAGTGCTTAATCACACTTCAAGCTAAGGCGGGTTGAGCACAGTCTCTGTGTCAGGCATGATGGTATTGCTTTATGTGAACCATTTTACCAAATCCCTACAACTGTCCAATGATGTAGGCACTACTAACCACATTTTTCATGTGAGAGAATGGGAGTTTATTTGCCTAAGATTAGATGCTATCCCCAGGAAGCCTGCCCTGATGCCGGTTCTGCACCCTCAACCCCTCCCCAGCCTCGGCCAGCTGCCCTCATCTGTGCAACCACCCCCCTAGCCTAGGCCAGGTGCCCCTCATCTGTGCATCTTCTCTTCACCCTAAAGAAGGTGCCCTTTATCTGTGCACTCCTCGCCAGCCCAGGCCTGGTGCCCCTCATGAGTTTCTGTGGCCCCTTGTGTTGATCACTGTTCTAGCATCAAATTCAGTTCCTTGACTGTCTTCCGTATTAAACGGGAGATAAACTTCTTGAGAGCAGGACTGTCTTATTTGTCCTTGAGTTCCCTGTGTCAAACCCGGTACCTGACATACAAAGTTGTTGAGGAAGAGTTTATGGACTGATTTAAGGTAGGATTAATGATTTATGGTAGGATCTGAATTAAGATCCTGACTAAGGCTCCAAGTTGAGTGTACATAGAATTAAAAGAACAGTTTGCTACCTGAACTCTTGAGGATAAAGAGTTTTTATGTTTTTAAGTTAATTGCCCTGGTCTATGTAGAGAATTACTTTTTTCTAAAGTGTGTTTTTATAGTTCATGTTTATCTAAATGAACATTGTCTAGCTTCAAACCAAACATCTACTTGGCCAGGGAAAGAAAAGGTCACCAGTATGCAGGGAGCACCCTGGAAAGCTCCTGAACTTTAAATCTGAGCAGACCTTTATCTAGAGGGATAAAAGGAGCAGTGGAAACTGGCAATCTTTGACAGGTAGGTTTAAATCTTATTTAGTGTTTGAGTGATCCCAGTGGACTAGAATGCGGTTAATATGAAGCAATTTAACTGATAATGCAGACATACAGCAGGAAACTGTGGCAGTTTAATATTGCTTGTGGTGACATCCTAGAAATTGTTTCCAGGCACCAAGGGCAGGAAGTGGATTGCAAGTAATCGAAGGAAGTAGTCTAAGTGAGTTTGAGGAAACCTGACATTTATGGATGCAGAGAAAAGCATACTCTTAAGATTTGAAGGCGTAGGGACAGGACAGGGCAGCTCATTTGGCCCTGTAGTGGTATGTATTCTGCATTAGCCAGCATACCTGTCTTCTGTCCCTGTCAGACTGTGACCTCTTCGAGGTTTTGTGACCAAGAAGGGTATCCATTTATTCATTCACTCACTATAGACCTAAGGGTGTGAAGCACATATTGAGCACTCAAAAATGTTAGTCATTATTGGTATTGTCTTGATTAGTAGTACTGTATCATGTGCCTGGTAGTGGGCTACGTGCTAGGGACACAAAAATGAAATGGTTTTTCTTCATTTTAAGGTTTTCCAAAGTAGTGAGACAAATGCAAAACAAAACAAACTCCCTCCAGGCCCCTCCCCACCAAAAGAGCGTCAGTATGATACACTCCGGTCAGTGCTATGGTTGAGGTGCAGCTAGTCCTGAATAGGTAAGGAAATGGAGAGACTTTTCTCGGGACAGCTCAAGAAAGGAAAGCAGCCTTCATCAAGAAGGTGTTTTAGCTGAGAAAGGAGAGATGAGTAAAGGTGTGCAAAGGGCAAGAGTGGTAGCAGAGGGGAGTGGGGATGATGGTGGCGGTAGTCTCAGTAGAGGGAGCAGCAGTATCTGTGAAGACGTGGCATATTAGGGAAATAAAAAATGTTAATTACCATTTTTAGGCACATGCCAGGAATTGTGTTAAATTTTGAGAATTATGCTGAATAATACCTATTTATTCCTACTCTCATTGAGCTTAGAGTCTGGTGGACCCAACAGGTTAAAAATAACAGATCAATTCCCATAAAGCCATGTGGATGTGCTTGAAAGGAAATGAGATGCTGAGGGAGAATGCAGGGGTGGCTGTCCTGTTTTAGAGCAGTGAGGGAGGGTTTACTGTAGAGCTGACATGTGAGCTGAGACTTCAAGCATGAGAAATCATTAGTCCTGTAAAGGGACTGGGCAAGACTTTTCATCCCAGGTGGAGTTGAGCGTATACAAAGGCCTCGAGGCAAGAAAACCCTAGAGGCATTTCAGGAACTGCTAGAAGGCCAGCGGTTTGGGTAGTGACTGATGGGACAGCCTTGAGGTAAGGTCAGAGATACAGCCTGGGGGCTGAGTAGGGCCTTGTAGGCCATGGCAGTCGGAAGACAACTTAAGATGTAATTAACACACTATAAAATTTATTTTTTAAAATGTACAAATGATTTTTAGCATACTCAGAGAAGTGTGATCAATCACTACTATGCAATTTAAAGAACATTTCATCACCCCAGAAAGTAACCTTGTGCCCATTAGCATTCACTTCCCATTCCCCCCAAACCCTCTCAGCCCTGAGCAATCACTAATCTACTTATAGTTGCTGTAGATGTATTCTAGACATTTCACATAAATGAAATCATACAGTATATAATCCTTTGTCTTTCAGTTAACATTATGGTCCCAAAGTTTATTCATGTTATAGCATATAAATATTTCATTACTTCTTAATTGCTGAATAATATTTCATGTATAGATAAACCACATTTTATTCATCTCTTCGTCAGTTGTTAGGTATTTGGGTTGTTTCCACTTTTTCACTGTTATGAATAATGTTGCTGTGAACATTTTGTGTGGACATATGTTTTCCATTTCTCTTGGGTATATACCTGGGAGTGGAATTGCTGGATCATATGGTAACCCTGTTTAAGAAACCGTTAAACTATTTTCCAAAGCAATTGTACCACTTTGTGTAAAGTGGTATCTCATTGTGGTTTTGATTTGGCCCAAATGAGTCATGTAGAAAACGAAAGATCAGGGTAGACAGAGAGGTTTCTCAGAAGAGGTTGAAACTTGAACTGAAAGAAAGGTGAGACTTGATTAAGGGAGGAGGCATTCCCAGAGGGAGAACAGTGGAAGTCTTATGACTTGGGAGTGGGATAACCCCTTCTCATTGTTTTCTGGTACAGAGAAGCAGCTTTGGCTTCTGAGGATAGCTTTGCTTCAGTCTTGTTTTTGGAGTGCTCATTATAGGATCCCATTACCAAAATGCACCACAGACTTGCTTGTTTTGTGAGGCCTGTTGTGTAGCAGAGCTGACCTGTCTCCCTACTGTGGGTCGAGACCAGAAGTTGAAATGTGATGTCCTTCATCCAGGGCTCCCCCCCCCCCCCCCCGCCCGCTACTACCTCGTCTCTTTCCTCTCACCACACAGTGCTTCCCTGCTAGTCCCCATGGAAGACCATACAAAGACTTGGGGTGGTGGAATGAGAGTTTTATTGGAGACTGAGCTCCCCATTATTAGTGCTCAAAGTCAGTCACTTGAATTTTCATGACTTTTCTGGGCAGTGTATTGGTACAACTCCATCATTCTAATCCTAGCCATTGCAGTCGTGGAGGGCTTTGCACAGCACCTAGGAAGTTGAAACAGGGAAGGTAAAACCTGGAGTGTTGTAGAAAAATGTGTCTCGGGCTGTTACATCTGTGTGTAAACTCCTAGCTGGAATTCTCATTGTGGGTTGCAAAGGTTCAGCCTTTTTCCTGGCCCTAGAGGGAACTCATCTCTGGATTTACAACATCCTTTTTGCTTAAAAGGATTTTGTTGGGAAATGGAAAGATAAACAAGGAAGAAAAATAAACCAAAGAAAACAAAAGCAAAGTTGGTCTCTTTGACTTTTATTGGAATCCATACCCATTCTCTCCAAGTATTTAGGACTTGAAAAGGAGCCATATAAAGGAAGTAACAAAAGGTATGTTCAAAATATTTGACTTCCTATAGAAAAGATAGGTTATATTGCCAAAGTTCATTTGTAAATTGGTTATGGTATTTAGAATGTATTTTTTTCTTAGAGATACTGTTAATGTATAAACCCGTGGCTGTCAAAGACTTTGTAGGCAGAGGGAACTGTGTAAAAGACAGGTATGGCAGAAATACAGGACATGTGAATAAGGGCTAGAGGAGATGGAGTTGAAAAAGTAAGCTTAGCCACTGGAACATGATGCCACTGAAAGAGTTGAGCTGGGAATGTAACACGACCAGATTTGGGTTTTCAGGAAGATTACTCCAGCAGCAGCAGTATAGAACTGTGGTATCTCTGGCCTGTACAAGATGATCCACTGGGGTGTGTAAAAGATGTTAGAACTTATATTTGTTTTTATATGTCTTCAAAATACCTGTTTTTGTGGTCTTGAATGTATGTTATTAGTATAGTAAGACATCCTCATAATTTAGAAATATATGTGTATCAGATGTATGTTCAAATTTTTTGAAAGGAAGAAGTGCATGGAAAAAAATTTGGAGACCACTGGTTTATGGAACTGTGTTTATGCTGTAGAAGATCCAGGCCTGAAGTGAGGTTTTGGTTGTTGAAAGAAAAGGGACAGATTTAAGAGAGATTTTAGGTAGAATTGACAGGACTTGGCGACAAGTTACATGTAAGAGGCAAGAGAAGAATCAACTTGCCGAGGTTAGCAAAGTTACATTATAAATGAGTGTTTGGAAGGTGAGGGCCAGTTATGTAATGTGTTTGCTTTTCTGAGGGAAAGTGGAAAGTTCTAATTGGGAGAAGGCGTTGTAGTCTGCAATGAGAAAGGAGGAGATCTTTAAGGGCTCCATAGTGAATGTGTGTACTTCATTCGATGAGTAAGACTTAAAGTGGGCTGAGCCAAGTTGCTGAAGGGAAATCCGTCCATGTTCGATTTAGAGAGGGGAAAAAATAAACTTTCCAACTCACTCGAGCCACAGGAAAGGTTTCATTGATCTCACCTAGTCTGTTTGAATAAATAGGAGGAAGGAAACCAATCAAGAGAAAGATGCTGGTTGACTCCAAGCAAACAGTTCTTGTGCTGCAGGGTGTGAGAGGAGCTGAGGGATGTGGGCCTCGGAGACACACGCAGTCCCCATCCGAGTCCCAAGTTTCTCAGCCTCAGTTTTTTTTTTTTTTTATTTGTAGAAGGAAGCTAATAAATTCACCTGTAGGATTGTTGTGAGGATTAGAAGCGATCTTGTATCTCACCTTCGGCAGAGAAATGATTGTTGAGTAAATGGCAGCTATCATTAATATTGCTAGGAGAGGACAGGCACACTTGTCTGAACCCCCTGGAGTTAATGTCACAGCAAATGTTCCATTTTATAGGTTTTTTTTTTTTAAAGCCATAGAGAAAGTATTTGCTTCCTCTCTGTGAGTATGTTAGGAATGATGTGTTGTATAATTTATGAATTTCTTTGAAGGACTGTGATCCTCATATATGCAAAGCACTATTCCTTTTGCTGGCTGGGAGAAAAGAAGCTTAAAGTCCACTTAGATAAGATGAGCATGTGAATAATTAGAACAATAATATTGAACATTTGATGCCTCTCTCAAACTATTTGAAAATTTTATTCAGTTCTACATAAGATTTACACCATTTATATTTATCTTTGTTTAGCTGATAGTACTATTCACTTCTGGTCTCTTCTTTTTTTTTTTTTTTTTTAAAGATTTTATTTATTAGAGAGAATGAGAGAGGGAGAGGGAATCTGAAGCTGACTCCCACACTGAGCACAGAGCCCGATGCGGGGCTCGATCCCACAACCCTGAGATCATGACCTGGGCTGAAACCAAGAGTCAGACACTCAACTGACTGAGCCACCCAGGCATCCCCACTTCTAGTCTTTTTTTTTTTTTTTAAAGATTTTATTTATTTGACAGAGAGACACAGTGAGAGAGGGAACACAAGCAGGGGGAGTAGGAGAGGGAAAGCAGGCTTCCCGCGGAGCAGGGAGCCCGATGCGGGGCTCGGTCCCAGGACCCTGGGATCATGACCTGAGCCGAAGGCAGACGCTTAACGACTGAGCCACCCAGGCGCCCCCCCACTTCTGGTCTTTTTAATCTTTCTTTTTCCTGGGTGCTTAAAATTATTGTTCTTAAAACTTTTTTAAGGGAAATTTTAAACATTTACAAAAGCAGAGAGAATAGTACAGTGAACCCTCAAATGGCCATTACTGTTAAAACACTTATTAATGTATGGCTTATTTAGTTCCATTTATAGATAACTGACTATAACTCCTCCTGTCCTCCAGACCTGGATTATTTTGAAGCAAATCCCGACTGTCCTATCTCATTGGTTTTTTTTGTTTGTTCGTTTTGTTTTTGTTTTGTTTTTAGAGAGAGGGAGAGGGAGAATCTTAAACATTGCAGAGCCCGCCATGGGGCTCCATCACATGACCCTGAGATCATGTCCTGAGCTGAAACCGAGTCGGTTGCTCAACTGACTACACCACCCAGGAGTCCCTGTCCTATCTTATTCTTAAATATTTCCGTATGTGTCTCTAAAAGATAGACCTTCTTTTTAAAAACATAACAATGACATCACACCTAAAAAAAAAATTCCTTTGTATCATCAAATATCTAGTCAGTGTTCAAAGTTTTCTAGTTATATATATTTTTAGTGTTGATTTGTTTAAATCAAGTAAGGTCATACTTTGCAGTTGGTTGATAAGTATCTTTTCTTTTTTCCCCTTTGCAATTTATTTATTGAAGAAGCATGTTATTTGTTCTATGTAGTTTACGTTGCATCCTGTTTAATATGTCCTGTCCCCTTTATTTCCTACAAATTGGTAGTTAGGTTTAGTTACTTGATCAGACTCAAGTTCATTTTCTTGACAAGAATACTTAAAATGTGGTGATAGGTACTTCCATCAGGAGGCACATTATGGGGGCACCTGGGTGGCTCAGTCGTTAAGCATCTGCCTTCGGCTCAGTTCATGATCCCAGAGCCCTGGGTTTGAGCCCCGCATTGGGCTCCCTGCTCAGCGGGAAGCCTGCTTCTCCCTCTCACACTCCACCTGCTTGTGTTCCCTCTCCCCCTGTCTCTCTCTCTCTCTCTGTCAAATAAATAGGATCTTGAAAAAAAAAAACAAACACATTATGTCTGATTATCTCTTTTTGGTCTATTAATTTATTAGGGGCTGTAAAATGGTGATTTTTTGCATCTATCATTTCTTCATATTAGCTATAATACTTCTATATAGAAAAACTTCCCCCTATCCTCTGTTTGGTTACCCTGAGGTACAGTTCATCTAGGGAAAGTAGGATAATTATTTTCAAACTGAGTTTGCTGGTGTTCGAAAGGTGACTGTTTTTTTTTCCCCCAAGTGTCACTTAAACACAGATTTAAACCTGTTTACTATATTTGAGTTACTGTAGTTCTCACTGATGTTTAATTTGTCCTATCTTTGTTTAGTGACAGCTTCTTCATGTTAGCTTCTAGAATCCTTGACAGGATCCCGGTAGCTTTTAATAGCTCCCCTGCCTTTTGGTAGGACAAGATGTTCTGAGCTTATCTTCTATTTTTCCTGCTCCAGACCTGTATTCCCCTGTTTCTCTAAGGAGCCTTGCTTCCATTTGGTGGGAAGTGGTATTAGAGATTATAGTTTGGGTTTTGGGACTCTTTTTGTTTCATTTTTTTGCTATGAGGTCAGCCGTTATTCTAGGCTTTTCCAGGGGTCAGCACTAGGAAGTAAGTGTGTGTGTGTGTGTGTGTTAAACTGTTCATACTGATATTTCCAATTCAAGATTATAGCATTTTTATTTAACCTCATCACCCTTGTATCTGAATCTCCTATCGCTCATACCAAAAGTGCTGATTTCCAGTGACACCAACATAAGTACTTGTGCTTAATCCCACAACACCCACACAACTCAGCAGCAGTACCAGCAATAGGATTACTGAAAACAGGTCGGTTTTGTGTTTTTTTTTTTTTTAATTTGGCAGGGTTTTTTTTTTTTGTTTTTAGATTATATCCCACTAGGAAGGTCTATTCAAGTTACTGTTTTAAAACCATTAGAAATAGTTTTTTTTTTCCTGTGATTGTGTCACCAGCTCAGTAATAGTTTTTTTTTTTTTCCTTTTAATCTTTTGGGATTGCATTTTAAAAATAATTTTGTTTTGTAATCACATAAAATATTTATATGGTTTCAAAGCCAAATCTACAGTCTACAAAAGAGGTATATAATATGCAAAAGAGGTATATTCAGAGAAGTTTAACTTCTGTCCCTCTCTCATTACTCTGTTCCTTTCCTCCTTCATAGGTAATTTTTTTAAATGTGCATTTGTCATTTCATTAAAAAAATAAAGGTAAATGCATATGTATATTCACATTTTCTACCACCATCCCCTCAGGTAAATGGTAGCATTCTGAATGCACTTTTCTCTCCTTCCCTTTTCTCATCTTATACCTTCTAAAGAGGTCACTTCTAGCAGCGTCTGGGGATCATCCTCATTTCTCTGTAAGGACAGCATAGTACTCCATTGGATGGATGGATTATGGGTTATTCAGCCAATCTTATACTGATGGCCACTTAGATTGCTTCCAGTGTTGTTATTACAAATGGTGCTGTAATGAATATTCTTATGCATGTGCCTTTCTGTATTTTTACCATTATACCATTGGGATAGATTTTTAGAAGTGGAATTGCTAGGTCAGAGAGTAAATTTTTATGTAATTTTGTTAAATAGTGTCCGATTCCCCTCCACAGGGGTTGTGCCAGTTCATATTCCCACATGTGAGAGTGCCTGTTTACCTTACAGCTTCAACAATGGAATGTGTTTGTCAAACTTTAAAAATTATTTTAATCCAAGTTATAATGCACATGGTAAAATAGTTTGTAAGCGTTCATGATGGAGAGCATTGATTCTGTACTCTATCCCCCCAGAACCTGTATTAACAGTTTTACTTCTAGTTCTTCTGATGGTTAACCCATAACCCCTAGGTAAATGTCACTTAATTTAACCTTAGGCAGTATTTGTTGACTCCCTGAAGTGAAAGATGATGAGTACCTTTATAGTAATTCTCTTTTCCTCTTCCAGGGCTTTACATATTTATATTATTTCTATTTTTTTAAAAAAGATTTATTCGAGAGAACACAAGCAGGGAGCAGGGGCAGAGGGTGAGGGAGAAGCAGGCTCCCCACTGAGTAGGGAGCCTGATTTGGGGCTCCATCCCAGGACCCTGGGATCATGACCTGAGCCGAAGGCAGACGCTTAACTGAGCCACCCAGGCGCCCCTATTATTTCTAATTCCTATACTGGTTTTATTTTGACATCGTTACTTAACCCTTTTTATTCCATTAACTTTCAACAGTGTCTTTCTCGTATTTCTTCACTCTCTAACGGAAGGACACCTGTTGTTTCTAGTTTCTCTAGGCTGTACTTTTACTTTCGTGTGGTTATTTTAGTTCTGATCCATGGCCAGAACCAAGTCTTTTATTTATCCTTAGGTTAAGTCTAAAAATTAAATGTTGTTATGAGTATTTAAATACTATTCAACACAGGCCAGGTAGGGTGCTGGAATAACCTTTTCTTTTTGGTGCATTGCCATCCCATTTGAAGGAGGACATTCTTAACATTGGGGTCATATAAACTTTTTTCTTATAATCCATCCAGAATTTAAAGTTATCCTCTCTATGCTAATATATAGATTAGTTTTGCATTTATTTGCACAAGAATAGAGGGGGACACCCACCCTGTATAGATAGCAGCCCAGGGTGTCACAAGAGTCCTCCTCATGTAGGCAGACAGAAGCCTCTACTTTGCAGCCTTTGTGGGGGCTGGGGCACTTTTGGGAGCATGAGCCTCGGCTTTGACTTTGACATTGTTGGTAGCCTCAGACCAGAGCCCCGTGCCCTGGCAGTGTTGTAATAAGCATGTGTCTCAAAAAAAAAGGGGGGGGGGCATGTCTCTCAAACTTGAGACTGAAGCCTTTCAGGACCTTGAATTTGACAAAGGCCTCGATGGTCTTAATTTATTTTATTGGTCTGCATTTTCTTTAGATCCTTCTTGTGTTTCTTGACAAAGTTTAAAGTTCTTAGGAATTTAGATTCTACCTCCTTAACCTCTCTTTATGATTAGGGCTTACTGATACCATCCTATGCCATTTTGGAACTGATTATGTGTGGTGTGGTTCTTGGACTTGGCCATGTCTGCGTTGCTGCCTGCAGTTCAGAAAGTCCTTGAGAGTGGAAAAGAAAGAGCTATATCTGGATTTTGATTTTTAAAAATAGTCTCATTTTTCCCTTCTCCCTGAATTTCTAATCCGTTTTCCCCTCTTGCATTGTTCGCTTTATCATATCCTTAATTTTTTCCAAACTTAAAATCATAGTTGCAGTCTTAAGGCTCTTTTTTTTCTTCTTGAGGGCTTCTTCCTACCTTCCTGTTCTGATGTGTGCAAAGTTAGCTACAGTGTTGTAATCCTGGAATGTCCCTTCACCATGCTCCTATTTCATTATTTCCTGGCCCCTGTGTTATTTTGTTTCATTTGCCAGAGTACATATTCAAGTTCTTATAGGGGACAACCATAGCAGTGGACTTGCAGAAAGGGTGCATTTGAGTTTTTGCATGTCTGAAAAATGTCTGCTTTCACACACCTGATTGATAATTTGTATGGTGCTAGAGTTCTAGGTAAAAAAAATTGCCCCCAGAACTTTGAAGAAAGTTTCCTACTGTCTTTAGCTGGCTTCCTCTGACACTGCTTCAGAAGGGGAAGGGGATACTTTGCCCTTTACTGCCAATTGGGGTATATGTGTAGGTTCCCTGTTCAGGCTTCCTTAACACCAGGGTGGGAAATTCTCTTTTACTAGGTGGTGGGTGGGAGTTCTGATTCTCTGAAGAGGCCTCCACTGATACCTTTCTGGCTGTGTAGAGTAGTGCTTTTTTTTTTTTTTTAAAGATTTATTTATTTTAGAGTGCATGCGTGCGCGCCCGTGAGTGGAGGGGAGGGGGAGAGGGAGAGAGGGAATCTTCAAGCAGACTCCCTGCTGAGCACAGAGCCCAATGTGGGGCTTGATCCAGGACCCTGAGATCATGACCTGAGCTGAAATCAAGAGTCAGCTGCCTAACTGACTGAGCCACCCAGGTGCCCCTAGAGCAGTACCTTTTTTGCTGCTCTCACCAGGGCTTCAGTTACTGCCACAGGAGAGTGGAAGTCCGGGTTCTCCACATTCTCCACTGAAACCACATCGAGGGGGTCCTCGTTACTGCTGGGGATGATGAAAGTCCCAGCCCTCTACTTGACTGACTGTCTTTCATTACAGCCTGGCCGAGGTAGAAATTTGGTTTCTTCCCTGCTTGTCCTTTGCTGGCTTGAGTGGATGTGAGACCACACAGGTTTTTCTGTGGTGTTTGGCTGACTTTTGGTGGGTTTTTTTTCCCCTAAGTTTTCTGACTTGTCAGGCTGTCCCTTTTCTGGTGCTTTGGCTGAGTTTTGTTGGAGATTTTTTTGGTCTGCATCAATTGGTATTTATGGGTTGCCAGCTTTAGTCATGAATGGAGGTTGAATTTTATCAAATGCCTTTTCTACATCTATTGAGATGATCATATGATTTTTCCATTTGTTAATGTAAGTGACATTTATTTTCAAATGTTAAACTAACTTTGCATCCCTGGGATAAACCCATTTGGTCATGATATATTATCCTTTTTATACATTGCTGGATTCAGTTTCCTGATACTTATTTTATGGTCACATCTATATTCATAGAAGATTTTGGCTGTAATTCTCCTTTCTTGTAATGTTCTTGTCAGATTTTGGTGTTAAGGTCATGCTGGCCTCATAAAAAGGAAAGAGGATTGTATTTTAGAAAAATATAGAAGTGGTGTGGTTTTTAGTATAAAAAGTTATCAGTCATTGCAGCTTTTTGGATGAACATTGAATTTAGGAAAATTAAGTTTTACTCATAAGCAATGGGAATAGGGAAATGCTTATCTGTGTTTTCCTATAATATGAGGGGATAGGTAACCCCTCCCTACACTCCCACCCCATTATATACACATATTTATTTTACTTATTTTGGCTGAATAATCCCATGTCAAATTAAGACCATCATGATGTTTTTTATCTGTTAGTGTTTTAGTGCATATTTTCTAAGAACAACCATATTCTGTATATATGATGAGGATACTTTTATCACCATCAAGAAATTTCACATTCATACAACATTATCTAATAAACAATCCATATTTAAATTTTCCCAGTTGTTCCAATAATGTCCTTTACAGCTGTTTGTTTTTGAGCCTGGGTCCAATTAGGGATCATATGTTGCCTTTAGTTGTCATGTCTCTTGTTCTCTTTTATCTGGAACAGTTCTTCTGCCCCCCCCCCCCCATTTTGGCTCTGATACTGACTTTTTATTTATTTATTTTATTTTTAAAGATTTTATTTATGTGACAGAGAGAAACACAGTGAGAGAGGGAACACAAGCAGGGGGAGTGGGAGAGGGAGAAACAGGCTTCCTGCTGAGCAGGCAGCCCGATGCGGGGCTCGATCCCAGGACCCTGGGATCATGACCTGAGCCGAAGGCAGACGCTCAACGACTGAGCCACCCAGGCGCCCCTGATACTGACTTTTTAAAGCATCCAGACCAGTTGTTTTATAGAATGTCCCACATTTAGAATTTGTCTAATTGTTTCCTCATGCTAAAGTTCATGTTTAAACATTTTGGCAACAGTACCGTAGTTAATGTGTCTAATGCCATGCATTTTTTTTCTCCTTGGAGTTATTCTTTTTTCTTCCATCCTTTTTTTTTTTTTTAAAGGCTCTTATTTGTTGTCTTTCTTACCCTCTTGTAGCTTTCTGTTCCTGTTTTGTAAAAGTCATGTTTTTTTTCCTGTTCTATTTAAGGATACCAGTTTCCTGAAACATATTTCTTAATCATTTTCAGAGATATATTCTTCTAAGAGATGATGTTCCCTTTCCTCCATTTGCAGTATTTTTAAAAGGTCTTTTATTTTCTGTATGCCCTTGAGCAAGGTGAGCTCTATCTAGATTTGTTTGCCATAAGCGGGATGAATGGGTTACCATGGGCACTGTTCTTTGGGCCCTAGGTGGCTGTCAGGTCCCCTTCTCAGAACTTGTATCTGAAGAACTGGTTCATATTCACTGTTCCAGTTGAATTCCTAGTGACTAGCAGGCATTTGTGCTACTGAGGTAAAATTTTATTCCCTCACTGCCTGATACTCTCTGATTCTGAACTAATGACCTATAGAAGAAACTAAAATTCTGAGTATACTCTGTTAGAGTTGTTCTTGCCTCTGTTCTCACTGTACTTTTTGTGTGTAATTATTATAACCAATATAACTCATTTTAAAAGTAATTAAAAAAAAAAAGTAATTCAAGAGATTAAGTGGCTCTCCCTACCTATTAAAAGTGTGTGTGTATGATCCATGAGTGTAACCAGGATTGAAGGGCACAATGACTAAGGTGGTAGACCAACTGACCTATTGTAATAGAAGAGAGGTAATGAGGATTGATATTTGGATATTTCCTTTTGGTTTGCATCACAATGTCTTTTAAGAGTCCAGCTATCAGTGAGAGTTGTTAAGAAGTAGGTATCAGAAGATTAGAAAGTCTTCACAACCAGATAGATGATGACTCTGTGTAGCCTGAGTGACAGAGAAAAAGGTGGAAGAGCTAAAAAAAAAAAAAAAAAAGAAATTGAAATTTTCTGGGTATGATTTTTCATTGGTTAGATTTGGGTTCTATTGAGTGTGAGTTTATTATCCATGCGGAGCTCTCCAGTGACAGCTGAAATTTTGGACTTGAAGGTCATTGGAGAGGTGGGAGCTAAAGATAGAGTTTGGGAGTCAATTACAGAGTGGTGAATAGTGAGAACTAAAGACATGTCATGAACCCTAAGTAGGCAGATTGAGGGCAGGAAGGAAAGATGTTGGAGACCTCTCACCTCCTAAATCCAAACATCAAGTCCTGTTGATTCATGTATCTGCCTCCTTCTCCACTGCTGTGGTCCGGGTCACCATACTCTGAGCATAATGCCTGTAATTCCTCCCGACTGGGTTCTTTACCACTCTCGCTTCTCTCCAATCCCATCTCTACAGTATCCAGAGTGAGTCTTCCAAAGGGCAGATCTGATCAGGTCAGTTCACTCTTACTGTTCTTGTTCTTTCCATGGCCTACGAACTTCATGAAGTCAGGTACTGTAAAAGACTTGTTCACTATTAAGCCTTGAGTGACTTGCACAGTATGAGGCACATAGTAGGTACTCCGCTAATACATACTGAATAATTAAATGAATGTTTAATACAGTGTAGAAGTTTGGTGTTGATTGGGTTTCATCTTAAAAGAGTATAATCAGTAAGTAGTCTTTTCATATATTTAACTCCACTATTTGTGATTGTTCCAAATAACTGATGACCCCCAAATCATGTGGCTTTGGCAGATCCCCTTTGGGATTATAAATACTTATATTTATTTTTCTGAGGCTAATGTTTTTATGCTTTATTCCCGGAGTAAGTACTGATAATCAGAGAACGTCCAGAATGTGCTGGTTTAACTGGAGGGTGCAGCCTGGATGTGCCTCACTTGTGGTGACTATAATATAAAGTCTTTTATTTTTATACCGATCACTGAAAGTTGTTTCTACTTATTCTCTTTGGTGTCAGAGGATGGGCAGTCACAGCCTGGAATTAAAAAGGAAGAAATTGGTAGAGTGTTCTGATGGCCTACTTCTTAATTTTTTCTCTGGCAAATTGGTGTCACCTTTCCCACCTTGGTCTGACTTCCTCATTGGAAAAGTTTCGTATTGCATAGGAAAGAACAGTTTAGTAGGAATATGAGTTGCACATTATTAGCTCGGTGGTGCTAAAACATGTTCAGGTGATAAAGTACCTAAAAGTCGTGATACTGTGTGGAATACTCTGAAATATTTATATATTAAATGTCAAGCTACATTTTCCCCCCCTAAATCAGATACTATTTTATATTATATTTTAGAATAGATGGAATAGAAGTGAGAAAGGTTTAAGAAAAACTTACGGTAGGAAAACTTAGATTACATTATTTTTTCATGCAAATTGGGAAGTGGCCATTTTTGGCACTTCAGTCTAGTTCCTAAACCTGCAATATTTTAAGTAGCATAGCTGGAGAACTATTAAATTAATATTAATCTTCATGGAGGAGAGAAGAGGAACTAAAGTGAAAGGTGACAATATCAAGGTTTTCAATTTGGGAGCATCAAAACCTCATGGATGCCTCTACTAGGAAGAGAGCATAGAGATTTGGAAATCATTGGCATGGATGAAGAAGATGAAGCTATGAGAGTTGTTTGCAGGCTGGATATAGCAAAGCACAGTTCAAGATTTGAACTTAGAGGGAAAGAAGAGACCTAGATAAGCAGTGTAGAATGCTGTGGGGATTCAGTAGAGATGGGAATCCAGAGAAGACGATTTGGTTTAACAGTGAGTTGTGGATGTCCTTTGAGAAAATGGTCTCAGTATGATATGCATTAATTCATTCATGCAAGGCAGAAATGTAGGCGTTCTCTTCAATATCTCCCATATTACTTGTCCCTTCAGTATTATGATGAAGTGCTGTCAAATTTACCTTCCTAAGTAGGACACAAAAGTGAAACTATACAAGAGTGATGGATGCATTAGACTTTATCAAAATGAAAATCTTTTGCTCATCCAAAGACACTCTAGGGAACTGACAAGTCAAGTCACTGAGTTCTGAAAACTCAATTTATAAACTCTTACAACTCAATAAGACAAACTAATAAAGAAAAATGGGCAAAAGATTTGAATACTTTATCAAAGAAGATATACAGATGGCAAATAAGCTTATGAAAAGATGCTTAGCATCATTAGTCATTGGCAAAATGCAAATTAAAACTACCTTGAGAAAGCCCTGACACATCAGTAGAATGGCTAAAATTAAAAAGACTTAGATTATGAAGTGTTAGTAAGAATGTGGAGCACCTGGCACCCTCATGCTTTGCTGATAGACTCAGAGATGGGCCTTGGTGTTTGAAACCAACTTTATGGGGTCATTTTCCTGAGCTTCCCTCCTTCTGTTATCTCCCCAGTTCCCTGGGGCTCCCTGTTCTGCTGGCCAAAAAACTGGGGCTTTATTTATCCTGTTCTGCTGTGTACTTCCCACGACTACATCTGTAGTCCAGACCTAGCAGTGGGAGGACACAGAGGAAAAGTAAGTAATTGGGATTTGCCCCATTCTCTTAGGGTTACCCTACTGGTTGGAAAGGAAGGTTCTTCACTCACTGCTTTAGGTATCTGTAGATCCTCCTGCTTTCCCATTCCTTGAGCCTGAACTAGAGTGCTTTTCCTGGAACTCTGTCTATGCTGTTGTTGACTTCCAGTTTTTGTGCTGCTTTATGCCCATGCTGAGTGATACCAGAGGAAAGAAAATGGTAAATGTATGGTTTATCACTGATTTGGTGAAATTTTGAATTCTAGTCTTCTACCCCAATCTATCTACTATTGTTTACCTTTTTTGATTCCTCACATAGGTGCTCCATGAATTCTACCCTGGTTGTATAGATGTATTTTATAGCTGTGAGAGACAAGGTGGAGTATGCCTACTATATTTTACTTGGAACCAGAACTTCGGATTTCTTTTTATTTATCCTGCTCTGCATTCATCAGACTCCTTGAATGTGTGAATATGTATCTGTTGTCAGTTTTGGAAAATTTTCAGCTCTTTTCATACCAAGAACTAAGGTGAAGATGGGAATCCAAAAAGGTAAATAGAGCCTTAAAACCAGCTTGGGTTGTGCCCCATTCTCTTTACCTCTTCTGGAATATTGATTCGTTTTAGAATTTTTGGGTCTATTTTTGTCTTTTATTTTTTTATAATTTCTGTCTCTAAACACTGTTCTGTATAATTTCTGTAAGTTCACTGATTCACTTTGGTTGTATCTCTAATTCAGTTGGTTTTGACCTTTCTGCTCTTAGCCAATCATGGAGTTATTTTTTTTCTTATTTTGAGAAATACTTTGTTCTTTTTCAATTTTGCTTGATCATGTCATAGTTTTACACTTTACTCATTTTTAATCCTTTTATTTCTTTAAGTTTATTGAACATTCCATGTCCTGTCTCTCATAATTCCAATATCTGAAGTCTTTAAAAGTCTGATTCTGCCATCTTTTATTTCTGAGGTCCTTATTTATGGGCGTTGTTTCCTGGAGGGTTCTAATTTTTGCCCATGAACTATTTCTTGGAACTGTGTGTGTGTGTTTAGGCCAAGGTTGAAGTGAATTTTTCTAGAGAAGATTTACATATTTTTTGTTAGTGTTCTGTGGCCACTTTCAGTTTGTGACCACTTCAACTTGCATTCCTGGGTTGAGGTTTTTGACCATTCGGTAGCAATCCCTTGTGAGGGCCAGCTGTGGTTGAACTTGCAGGAAGATAGCCAAGTTTTGAAAATAATTGTTTTCATTATAGTTTTGAGATGTGTATGTGTGTGGATGGGCTTCTGTCTTGATCACCTTTGTAGTCCCAGTTTAAATTATGAAGGAGGAGCGTATATTATACTTTCTATCTCAGGCTGGATGTTACTTTTGCCTTGTATTCCTTGAGCCCCATTTAATTGGGAGAAGAATCTTCCATCGGGCAATGTAAATGCCTTCAAGGGGAAAGCTAGTTTTTGTGTTTTGCTTTTTACCTTGTTGGGTTCCTAGCTTCATTCAGTTCTTCATCTGAATCTTCCTTATTTCCTTCCAAGCTTGTCAGTGTATTTATTTGAGAAGATAAAAACATCCATTATTTATAATTGTTTTCAGTAGAGGATCAGAAGTATACTTAGCTTGTCATATTGCCAGAAATGGAATTCACAGCTGCAGTTTTTCCAAGTTTCAACCTGATTTAGTTACTATTCTTCAGACTTTATATGAACACTTACACCTCTGTATTTTTTTTCCCCATCCCCCTACCCCCCCTCCCCTCTAGAACCCTCAGTTTGTTTCTCAGAGTCCATAGTCTCTCATGGTTTGTCTCCCCCTCTGATTCCCCCCGCCTTCATTTTTCCCTTCCTACTATCTTCTTCTTTTTTTTTTTTTTTAAACATATAATGTATTATTTGTTTCAGAGGTACAGGTCTGTGATTCAACAGTCCTACACAATTCACAGTGCTCACCATAGCCCACACCTTCCCCAATGTCCATCACCCAGCCACCCCATCCCTCCTACCCCCCACCACTCCAGCAACTCTCAGTTTTTTTCCTGAGATTAAGAATTCCTAGTATCAGTGAGATCATATGATACATGTCTTTCTCTGATTGACTTATTTCGCTTAGCATAATACCCTGTAGGTCCACCCACGTTGTTGCAAATGGCAAGATTTCGTTTTTGTTTTTGTTTTTGTTTTGTTGATGGCTGCATAATATTCCATTGTATATATATACTACATCTTCTTTATCCATTCATCTGTTGATGGACATCTTGGCTCTTTCCATAGTTTGGCTATTGTGGACATTGCTGCTATAAACATTGGGGTGCATGTACCCCTTCGGATCACATTTGTATCTTTGGGGTAAATACCCAGTAGTGCAATTGCTGGATCGTATGGTAGCTCTATTTTCAACTTTTTGAGGAACGTCCATACTGTTTTCCAGAGTGTCTGCACCAGCTTGCATTCCCACCAACAGTGTAGGAGGGTTCCCCTTTCTCTGCATCCTCACCAACATCTGTCGTTTCCTGACTTGTTAATTTTAGCCATTCTGACTGGTGTGAACACCTCTGTATTTTTATCAGGCCGTTTCCCCTGCTTAAAATCTCCTGTCCTCCCACCTAGCCAAATCCTGTTCATTCTGCAATGTTCACTTCAAGTTCTTCCTCTTTGAGAGAAGCATCACAGAGTACCCTAGCTCAGTGGTTCCCAAATGTTTGGAATGTTTGCACCAATAAAATTTTAAAAACAAGTTTTGTGGAACCACAAAGAAATGATTATCTCCCATCATCATTTTTGAGGAGAAACTACCTTTTTATAGCAAAGAGCAGGAAGAACATGTCAGATTAAGGACAGTTTTAAAAATTGAATTAAATACTTTTATATGGAAAACACATTGCACTGTCCCTTGTTCTTCCCCTCATTTTGCTATTGACTGTGAAGAGCCTCATTGTAGACTGTCCATCAGGTAATTAGACCCATGGCGTTTGGCCAGGATAAGGTCTTCAACTTGCAAGCCCACAGCATTTTGTTTGACCAATTATGCGGCACTTAGTCTTGTATTTCCTCATGGCAGCTCATGTTTGACTGTTTACCTTTACATTTTTATTATGTTTTATCTCCTTGACTAGGTTGTAAGCCTTTATATGTATGTATTTAGATTACTCATAAATATGTGTTGAATGAGTTAAATTTAGATGCCTCTGATGATAGTTGAAACCTAAAAGTATTTATAGAGCACACATTTGAGTATATCACAGCTTTGAATGTTGTTTATTTCTTGAGGAAAAAGAAGTTTTAATATGAATCATGAGTCTCTTATTCATCTCACTTCTCCTCAGGGAAATTCATTCAATTAACAAACTTACTGAGTGCTTGTTAAAAGCCAGGCCTTTTGTTAGAGGCTGAGAATACAAAGGTGAAGTGAAACAAGGTTCTAGTCTAGTGAGTAATATGTACATATAAGTAGAAAGCATGGAATAGCTCCTGGGAAGCCTTATAGGAGAGCTTTGAAACAAGTCTTGTGACAATGTAGAGAGAGCAACTGAATTTTATAAGGGAGTCAGAGAGGCCTCTAGAGAGGAGGGGGGCATTTGTTCATTTATTCATTGATTCAGCAAATATCTCCAGTGCCTACTATTTGCCAAGCACTGTTGTAGATGCATCTTGAATGAATATGATGTTTGGTGATAGAGCACATTTTAGGAAGGAAATTGTGGTCAAGAACATAACCTTTTGAAGTCACAACAGACCTGGGTTTGAGTTCATACACTGCTACTTACTAGATCTTTGTTCTTGGGGCAAGCTATTTAAGTTCTACAAGACTAGTAAGATCCGCAAACACTCCCTTACCTCACAGGATTGTCACGTAGATAAAATGAGGTGTGGTATATAACATGCTCAGCACAGTTCCCAGACCTTCTGAATTAGCTCAATAAATGGTAAATATACATATAAGGCACAGATGATTGAGGCCTGATGAGAAGGTCAATGTGACTGTGATGTGGGAGGTATGTGTTGTGTGTTGGTAGCTGGGGGTGGCAGAAGCTGAAGGGTCTAGCTGAGGCTCAATTGCAAACAACCTTGCTTGCCATGCTAATTAGTGTCTTTATTTCTGAATGCATTTGGGAGTCTTGGAGATTCATGTTATATTTTTTGTCTATTTTCTAAACTGTGTTGTGTCATGTAGAGCTTAGCATAGTAGTCTGGAGCATGGACTTCGGAACCAAAATGCCTGGGTTCTGGTCTCATCTTCATTTCCTAAATGTGTGAGCTCAGCCAAGTAGTTCAACTGTCTGTACCTTAGTTCCTTCACTGGTGAACTGGATAATAAACATACCTATCTTACATGTTTGTTTTATTTGTGTATATGCTTTTTAAGACCCCCCCCCCCCTTTATAAGGTGTGGAACCCTGTGTCAGAGGAGCCTTATTTAAAATTTAGACATAAAACAGTAAAAGTAGGGGCGCCTGGGTGGGTCAGTCGTTAAGCGTCTGCCTTCGGCTCAGGTCATGATCCCTGGGTCCTGGGATCGAGCCCCGCATTGGGCTCCCTGCTCCGCAGGAAGCCTGCTTCTCCCTCTCCCACTCCCCCTGCTTGTGTTCCCTCTCTCGCTGTGTCTCTCTCTGTCAAATAAATAAATAAAATCTTAAAAACAAACAAAAACAAAACAGTAAAAGTAGGGGTGCCTGGGTGGCTCAGTAGGTTGAGCATCTGAGTCTTGGTTTCGGCTCAGGTCATGATCTCAGGTTCACTGGATCAAGCCCTGAATGGGGCTCCCCGCTAGGCGGGGAGTCTGCTTCTCTCCCTCTGCTTCTCCTGCTGCTTACATGCATGCAGGTTATCTCTCTCAAACAGATAAATCTTAAAAAAACAGTAGAAGTAGATCTGTGTGATGGGTCTCTTTCATTTCTCTTCCCTTTCCCATAAGGCCTCTGATACACCTCTGCTCTGCGCTGAAAACTACTGCCCTAGAAAAATGAATGTTAGGGCGCCTGGGTGCCTCCGTCAGTTAAGCATCCAACTCTTGATTTCCGATCAGGTCATGATCTCAGTGTTGTAAGATCCAGCCCGACATCAGGCTCCCTGCTCAGCGGGGAGTCTGCATCTCTCCCTCTCCTTCTACCCCTCCCACCTTAAAATAAATAAATAAATCTTAAGTGAAAGACATTCCCTTTTTTTTTTTTTTTTTTTAAAGTATTTGTCGAATTGATATTCAGGACAAAGAACATTTAGAAGTTGGGAAATTAGCATTTGTATTAGTCTAAATCAATGTGTATATATATTTTTAAAGGTTTACTTATTTTAGAGTGTGTGCTTGTAGGGGGAGGGGGAGAAGAAGAGAATCCTTCAAGCAGACTCCCTGCCGAGGTAGGAGCTGATGTGGGGCTCAATCCTGTGACCCATGACCCATGAGATCAGGACCTGAGCTGAAACTAAGAGTCAGAGGCTCAACCAACTGAGCCAACCAGGCATCCCTAAATCAATATTTTGATATAAAAATCATGAACTTTCATATTAACAACTAAAATATAACTTTGTATTTTGCAAAAAAAGAAAAAAAAAGATTTTTTTTTTTTTTTTTTTAAGATTTTATTTATTTTTCAACAGAGAGAGAGAGACAGCGAGAGAGGGAACACAAGCAGGGGGAGTAGGAGAGGGAGAAGCAGGCTTCCCGCTGAGCAGGGAGCCCGATGTGGGACTCGATCCCAGGACCCTGGGATCATGACCTGAGCTGAAGGCAGACGCTTAACGACTGAGCCACCCAGGCGCCCGAAAAAAAAAGATTTTGCAAATCTTCTTGATTTAGAATCCTAGAGCTACAAGATGTCAGAACTGGAAGAGATCTTTCTTAGTGATCTGTTCATAGATGGGGAAATTGGATCCTACAGAGGAAGGTCTTTAAAGCTGTGCTACAGCCAGACCCCACGTGCTCCTGTTTTAGACCTCCTGGCGCTCATTGCTTGCTCCAAGCTGCCTAGCTAGTTCATTGCCAGAACCAGGGCAAGCAGATAGTTTTCACCATTCTAGGACTCCTCCTTCTTACACGTCTTGCTATTTTACAGTATGTATTCTTGGCTTTAATGTTGACTTTGCTCTGAAGCATTACTTGGTGAGTCTATGCATTGTTTTTTGTTGCTCCGGTTGGTCTTGGAGTTTTCGGAGAGTAAGGGCCTGGACTTGGGCTGATTAGGTATTCCAAGATGCCTTTCCTTATATTGATAAGTTTTAATGTCTGATTAATTACCATCTATCTGTAAATCTAGAGAATAGGTAAACTATGAAAAAATAAAAGATGTTCTAAATTAAAAATGGGTATTATTTACCTGGGTGAGTAAGCAGACCCACCATAGCTGAAAATCATTAGGAAAATTAAAGTTGTTTTCCTCTCTGTTAATGCTCTTTATATTAAGGAAATGGCAGACATTTGAACGGGTGTCCATGACTGGTCACACAGAGCCTGCACACTTCCGAACACTCACTCGGGAGCTAATAAAGTACCATAATTAGGCCCTCAAAGCACTCCCACAACCTTTAGGCTCTTCTAGTCAGGGACCACACAGACTCTTGCCTTGGATTTTCTGTCTCCCTCGTTCTTTCCGTTTTAAGACTGTTATTTAAGTGGGTCCCTAAACCTGGCTGGCTATGCACCAGAATCACCTGGGGAACTTAAAAAAATTTTTTTGGGGACCCCACTCTAGACCCTCTGAACCAGAACCTCTGGGACCTGGGAATCTGTGTTTTCAAAAAGGTTCCTTGGGTGATTTTGTTGACACAGTGCATGGACCTAAGTTCTATAACAAGTCGCATAACTAATGCCAGCTCTGAGTCAGTTCTGGATTCTTAGCAGAGAGAATCTGACTCAACTTGTTTTTAATCCTGGTCCCTTTATGTTCTCAGGGAATATTCCTGTACTTTGCTTCTTAGTGATGGATGAATTATAGCAGTTTTCAAGCCATGTTCCCGTAGAACTTTGGTGTTCCATGAATTGCTGTTAAAATTGAATGATGGATATTTTCCCGTAGGTCTCTCTCTCTCTCACACGTGTAAATGGACAGAATATTTCCATTTTAAGTAAAAATTTCCTTTTTTGAACAGATATTCTTAATTTTGATGTAATTAAACTCATCAGTTTTTCACATTATGGTTTGTGCTTTTTAAAAGTTGATTATTTTGGGGTGCCTGGGTGGCTCAGTAGTTAAGCATCTGCCTTCGGCTGGGGTCATAATCCCAGGGTCCTGGGGTCGAGCCCCGCATCGGGCTCCCTGCTCAGCGGGAAGCCTGCTTTTCCCTCTTCCACTCCCCCTGCTTGTGTTCCCTCTCTCGCTGTGTCTCTCTCTGTCAAATAAATAAAATCTTAAAAAAAATTTTTAGTAATCTCTACATCCCACATGGGCTCAAACTCACAACCGTGAGTTCGAGCGTCACCTGCTTTTCCAGCTGAGCCAGCCAGGCGCCCCTGGTTTGTGTTTTTGAAGTCTCATATCCTTAGCTATCCAAATCTATGGTTTTGATTTTGAACACTATAAGAGAAGGAGTGCGTGGAAAAAGTCCTTGAAGGAGATTAGATGAAAATGGAAGAATTGTAGATAGAAGAGAATGAAATTATCTCAATATCAATTCCAAATTCTTTTCTACATAGATGGTCATGTTGTCCCCAAATAGGAAAAAATTGATTTCTTCCTTTTCAGTCCATATGCCTTTTATTTTTCTTGCCTTACTGCCCTGGCTTAACTGTTTAGTGTAATGGCGAAGTGGTGAGGATGGACATCCTTGCTTTATTTCTAATCCTAGAAGGAAGGTATTCAGTCTTTCACCAGTAAGTATGTTAACTCTTAAGTTTTTCATAGAGGTCCTTTATTAGCTTGAGGAAGATCCCTCTATCCCTAGTTTTCTGAATTTTTATCATAAATGTGTGTTGAATTTTATGAAATGCTTTTTCTGCATCAATTGATATTATAATTTTGATTTTTCTTCTTTAGCCTATTAAGATGGTATAGACTATATTGATTTTTTTCAGTATTAAGCCAGCCTTGCATCCCTGGAATAAATTCCACTTGGTCATGGTATATCTTGTTGAATTCTGTTTACTAATATTTTGGTAAGGATTTTTGTGGTTAAAAGGATATTGATCTATTGTGTGTGTGTGTGTGTGTGTGTGTAGAATTTATATTTTTGGTACTGTCTTTGTCTGGTTTTGGTAGTAGAGTAATACTTGGCCTTGTAAAATGAGTTGAAGTGTTTCATCCTCTTCTGTTTTCTGGAAGATATTGTATAGAATTGGTATTCTTTTTTTTATTGGAATATTTTTATTTTATGTACAGTGAGTTAGCATTAGGGTAGGTATCTTGGGTATCTTCAGTAGGTAGGTCTCTTGGATGACATTCAAGAAAGTTAATTTAATCCAACTTAATGAAGCCTGTATCCCTTGAGTACTGACGGAAACACTGGTGGCACATACCGAGGCCGTACATCCAGATCAGACCGTGAGGATTTGAGCAGATGCAACAAGAACTGGCCAGATTTCCTCAGATGGCTCCAGTAGAACTGCTGGTGACCCACCTTTCCCTCTTAGATGCGACAAGGCAAAAGGTAGAATTGGTATTAATTCTTTAAATGTTTAGTAGAATTCTCTGGTGAAACCATCTGCATCTATTGAGATGATCATTTGACTTATTTAGTTCATGTAGTTACCATTTCTGATGCTCTTTATTTCTTGGTAGAGGTCCATATTTCCATCTGGCATCATTTCTTTCTGCCTGAAGGACTTCTAACATTTCTTGTAGTGCAGGTCTGCTGGTGATGAACTCTTTCAGCATTTGTAGTGTCTGAAAAATCTTTATTTTGTCTTCACTTTTGAAATGGTCTCTGGGAGTAGAATTCAAGGTTGTCCGTTTCAGTACTTAAAAGATGCTGCTGTACTGTTCACTCATTTGCCTAGTTTCTGACAAGAAATCTGTCATTCTAATCTTTGTTCCCGTGAATGTTAACATGTGTTTTTTGTTCTGCTTTTAAGATTTTCTCCTTAATACTGATTTTGAGCAATTTGATTATGGTGTGCCTTAGATTTCTTCCTGTTTCTTGTGCTTGAAGTTTGTTGAGATTTCTGGATTTGTGCATTTATTGTTTTCATCAAATTTAGAAAGTTTTTGATCATGATTTAGTCTTTCTGCCTTCTCCCCCCTTTGGGGATTCTAATTACTGATATATTTAGGCTGTGTGAAGTTGTTCCATAGGTCAGTGATGCTTTCGGTTTGTTTGAATTTTTCCCCCTTTGTATGTTTCATCTTGGATAATTTCTAAAACAATGTCTTCAAGTTCACTAATCTTTTCTTCAGTGTTTACTCCGCAGTTAATCCCATTTGGTGGATTTTTCATTGTCATTTTTATCTCTGGGTCTTTTTTGAATCTCCATGTCTCTTAATTTTGTGAATACTTGGAATGCAGTTAGAGCAACTCTTTGAATGTCCTGTCTTTTTTTTTTTTAAGATTTTATTTATTTGCAAGAGAGAGAGAGTGAGTGAGAGAGCACAAGCCATGAGGCTGGTGGGAGTGGGGAGAGGCAGAGGGAGAAGCAGACTCCCTGCAGAGCAGGGAGCCCAATGCGGGACTCGATCCTGGGACTCCAGGATCATGACCTGAACCGAAAGCAGTTGCTTAACCAACTGAGCCACCCAGGGGCCCCATGAATGTCCTGTCTTCTAATTCTAACATCTGTGTAAGTTCTAGGTTGGCTTTTCTTGTTATGGGTTGTATTTTCCTAATTCTTTGCGTGCCTGGTAATCTTTTTATTGACTGCCAGACACTGTGTATTTAATTTTGTTGGGTGTGGGGTATTTTTGTGTTCTTATGAATATTCTTGGACTTATGGCAGTGATCTGAGGCAATCGAAGGCTCTTCTCATTTGTTTTCCATCTCTCAAGATATTGCTGTACCTTGCTGCCTGATATCTTGAAAACCATTGTTTCATATATTTCATAAGTTGAGTATGAAAGAGTTTGATTCTCTGGGTTTTGATTTTAAGATTTGTTAGGTGGGACTGAAGCAGTACTCAGCCTAGGATTAATTATTCCCCATTACTAAGGTAATACCCTATTCTATCCGATGCACTGTGAATAATATAAAGAACTTAAAAAAACAAAATAATTTCAAGTGAGGTGCTGATCTGATGCCTCCTCACCCCTGAATACTTCAGTGGGCTTTTCCTACAAATAAGGACATTGTCCTATAAAACCACAATCTAACCATCAAAATCAGGAGTTAACATTGATGCATTACTACATTGAATCCTTAGACCTCATTCAAATTTCAGTAGTCCCAGTAACATTTTTTTTTTATTACAGCAAAAAGATCCAGTTCATAATCATACATTGTGTGCAGTTGTCATGTTTCTTTGGTTTCCTTCAGTCTGAAAGAGCTCCTTAGTCTTTCCTTGATTTCTGTGATCTGACACTTTTAAAGATTACAGGCCAGATTATTTTTTAGAAGATCCCTCAATTTGAATTTGATTGTCTGATATTTCTTAAGATTAGATTCTGGTGAAGCATCTTTGACAGGAATGTCATGGAAATGATGTTTTCCCATTGCATTCTAGCTGTTTGTCTCATTACTTATGTTGATCACTTTAATGAGTTGATTAAGGTAGTTTTTGCTAAACTTATACACTCTTTTCCCTCTTGCAATTAATTAGTATTTTGTGGGAAGGTACTTTGAAACTGTGTAAATGGTCCATTTCTCATTCAGTTTTTTTTTTTTTTTAAAGATTTTATTTTATTTATTTGACAGAGAGAGAGACAGCGAGAGAGGGAACACAAGCAGGGGGAGTGGGAGAGGGAGAAGCAGGCTTTCCGCCGAGCGGAGAGCCTGACGCGGGGCTCGATCCCAGGACCCTGGGATCATGACCTGAGCTGAAGGCAGACGCTTAACGACTGAGCCACCCAGGTGCCCCTCATTCAGTTTTTAATTCACTTATTTATATCAGTGTGGACTCATGGTTTCCTGTTTTATTTGATGGGTTAATAATCTGTTAATGTCATTATTGAACTTGATGCTTAAATTACTCCAGATCTAGCCAGTGGGAGCCTTTTCAAGCTGGTCTTTTGACAGTTCCCAGTCCTTCTCTGAGCACTTCTTCGCTTTCTGACACAATAAGATGTTCCAGCTCATTTTGTACTTTCTCTGCCCCAGCCCTGGAATCAGCTATTTCGAAACCCAAGGAGCTCTGGTTCCTGTTAGAGAAGAGTTGTATTTAGAACCCAGCGTCTGGGTACTAGATACACTCCTTGCTGTTGGGGTGTTGCTGCTTCTAGGGCCTGTCAGTAGACAGAGCCAGGAAATATGTGTATGTTTAAAAGTCAGGTTACATTTACATTTTATTTCCTTATCTATGTATTTATTGAAAACCTTGAGTTCACACTAATGTCTCCAATTCAAATCCAACTCTACAGAATTCATTCTAGTTTCTTAATAACTTCATTTGTGAGAAAGTAGGCCTTCCTTACTGGTCTTGGGCCCCTTCACCCCTACCCGATATGGATGTTTTCTTTCACCTTGTTTTCCTAGGATCATCATACCTACTCCAGTGGTTTGATGTGTCCCTGCCCTCCCCACTGCCCTATGGGTACCTTGCTTGGACTCTGGCTCCCCATCATGCTAAGCAGGCCTGCCCCAAACCCACATGGCCAAACTCTTCAAACCTACCCAGGCTTCCACACCCCACTCTAGGGTACCCTTGTGCTTGGACATGCTCCTCAACCTCTTGGGCTCTGACAGCCTTGTACCTTCCTTTGAGGAATGTGAGCATATTCTTCACTCCACTTATGTTTCAGACCTGGCCATCCCTGTGTTTGAACACATTTCTCACTCCACTCAAGTTCTGGCTCCCCATGCCAGGCTGCTTCACCTAAGTGAATGCCTGCCTTATCCACTTGGATTTGGCATTGTATTGCCAGGCCACCCCTTAGCATAGATATCCTCCTACCCTGCTCATGTTCTAACATCCCTTGTCAGGGTCCTTGAGGGACATTTTCCTCACCCTGCTCAGGCTTGACAGCCCACACTGGGCCATTGCCTACATAGACAATCTACCTTGCTTTGCCTGTGTGATAACTTTAGGGCTAAATTGTTCAGAAAGAGCAGAGGAAAAGTTAGGGAAGGGAAGGCTTTTAAATATTTTTTAAGGATAAAAATGTTAATGAAATAGATATGATCTTTGCAAATGTTATTAATATGGTTGAAGAATCTATATTTTAACACTGCAGTTCAGCACAGTGGAGAATTTCTTAAAACAGTATGGAGTATTGGGGTGCTCGGGAAGCTCAGTTGGTTAGGTGTCCCTCCGACTCTTGATTTCGCTCAGGTCATGATCTCAGGATCTTGCGATGATCGAGCCCTGTGTCAGGCTCTGTGCTCAGCAGGGAGTCTGAGATTCTCTCTCCCTCTCCCACTGCCCCTCCCCCTGCTCTCACAGGCACACATTCTCTAAAATAAATACATCTTTAAAAAAAAATGTATGGAGTATTGCACATTGCTGAGGGGTGTGCAGGCACTGTTTTTCTTCTTGGAACTCAGCTAAATTTCTTCCATTAGCTTGTTCTGCTCAGGGTGGCACGAAAATATTTCCATAGGCATATATGGAAAGGTGAAACTTTGCAACTCCTCGCACAGCAGGATCTGTGTATCTTTATTAATCTGATCCTGAGAGCATTATTAGAAATGAAAAGTTAAGTGTAAAATCTTGAAACAACTTGTTTGTATAATTACACAACTAAGTTAATCATTTTCTAACAAGTCTCAACAATGACTGCATTCTTCTATGGAGGTGTTAACTTGTTATGGGTTAGAAAGCACCCTTTGATACAGCATTTTCAGCCTGGAAAAACGGCTTTAATTTCAGAGTTCACTGAAACAAATGGAGACTTGTTGGAAATATTAACACTACCCTTTTGCTTGTTTGTCTGGCTTAAAGGAATCAATGTTTAGTAGGTGATGTTTGCTAGCATGTTCTGAAGTGTATACAGTTTCTCTTGACTATGTTGTCAACTTTAAGACAGTTCAACTGGAATGAAGTTTGAAATAGACCTCAGCTCCCTTAGCATGTAAGTTTGTAACTAAAGAAACAGAGGTGAAGTCAGATCATTAGTCTATAGAGAATAGGTTGCTATTTTGCTTGATAGATACTAGCTGGTTTGAAGATTAGATGATGGTGAAAGGAGTAAGGTGTCCTAACACTGTGTGTGTTTCAATTTGTAGCTCTAAATAACACTTAAAGGGAGGAGGGCCTAGCATTATAGCATGGTTACCATATGCAGCGAAGATTCATTTTATGAGGAGTTAGTGTTATATTTTTCTCCTAATCTCATAATATGTTGTAATTGAAGAAAAGTAGATCCTAATTGAAAGCTGATGATCCAGCAGAGTGATCAATAGCATGATACTCTAAAACAACAACAAAAAAACCCATTAAGCTTTCCTGCTGCCTGAATCTTGTCAAAGCCTTTGTCTGTTTCATGACTTCAAGCTGAGTGTACTTAATCATTTTGAGAACATGGCCCTGAGCACTGAGCATGGCCCTTCCAGTGAATCACTGAGAATTGTGTTCAGAAGAGTGGTATTGAATAGAAATGCTCTCTTGGCTTACTTTCAGGCTTCATTCTCCCAGAAGCAAGAACTGAACAGACCTCCCTTCTTTCAAACACATTTTAGCTGTTTGTATGTCATTTTTCTGTATTTAAGAGCCAAGGCTGTTGTCAGCAGGTGTGACTTATTGATACCTTTGACTCCAAAGGAAAATATCTTTAAAGAGTAACAGTCATGTGTAAGCAGTGTGTATTCAGTAAATTACCTCTTGTCAGAGAGAAGCAGTTACTAGGAGCCGGAAATCACATGTCAGGTGTTGGAGGAAGACTCATTCATCAAACACTTACTATGCCAGGTGTCAGACCAGGGTTATGAGAAGACTGTTGGTGCCCTCAAGAAGCTGCCAGTCTAGAGGGGAAGGTGGATATTTAATCAGAGGTACATGGGTGGTTCTCCACTGTCTGCACATTGGAATAAGTTGGGGGAGCTTTAAACAAATACTGGTGCCTGGAGATTCTGATTTTAATTGTTCTGGGGTGTGGCCTGGGCATTAGGACTTTTAAAAGCCCCTTGGGTAATTGTAATTGCATCAGCGTTGAATGTGGTAAGAACAGCAAGAGTGGGGGAAGCACAGGGTGCCCTGGGAATGTAGAGGAGGGGCACTTAACCCCGTCTGCGCTGTGGGTAGGGGGGATTGAGAAAGGCTTCCTAGAAAGGAAGAAGTGCCTGAGCTGAGGCTTGATGAATGAATTTGTCAAGTGCAAGAGACTGGAAAGACTGTTCCTTGCAGAAGAGCATCTGAATAATGTCAATAATGTCAAACGGTAAAGTGGTTAGAGCTTTTGGATGATTCATGTTGATTCTGCTACTCTTTTGCTTTGACTTTGGCTAGTTTATCCTGAATTTCAGTGTCATCCTTTTTTTTCTTTTTTTTTAAAGTTATAGCCTTTTTTTTTTTTTCTTAAAGATTTTATTTGTCAGAGCACAAAGCAGGGGGAGTGGCAGGCGAGGGAGAAGCAGGCTCCCCGCTGAGCAAGGAGCCTGATGCGGGACTTGATCCCAGGACCCTGGGATCATGGCCTGAGCCGAAGGCAGATGTTTAACTGACTGAGCCACCCAGGTGTCCCAGTGTCCTCCTCTTTAAATGGGGGTAAACACACGTAGGGTCGTTGAAGATTAACAGAGATAATGCATGTGAAGTGCTTAGCATCATGCCTGGCACACAGAAATAGTAGTGGAAGGGGAACGGTAACGGTGTACCTAGTGAGCCAGAGCATGGCTTGTTGAGCAGGTACAAGTAGTTCTGCACAGCTGCATGTTAGGGTATAGGACTGCAGGAGGTGAGGGTGGGTGGCAAAAAAAAGTTGCTTGGCAGGTAGGCAGGGTTCCAGATCACTGAGAGAAATGTAAGGCAATTAATAGTGGGATATCATGGCAGAACCAGGACATTTCCATGGTAATATGTTAAGCTATATCATGAAGTGTTCTGGGAAAACTTGGGTCCATATTGGAAAATTGGCTCTGAATATGGTATTCTCAGCATCATTACGTGTACTGAATTAGCAGTGAGTGTTAATAGGACAGAAATAGGTTTTTCGGTTCCTTTAGCCAAGTAGTTAAAAATATTGAGCATCTTGAGGAGTTATGGAGGAAATAAGCAGTCTCAAGGTAGTCTCAGAGACTCTCTGGAAATTGTTAGTCTTAGGTGTTTATAGGCTTAATGAAAATATTAAGAGTCTCTTGGCCATTTGCATTTAGAAGAGACACTTTTAAATTTATTTTTTGATTTGCAGAGAAATAGAAAATGCTTCCATCTGCATTGGCTTCACTGGCCCTTAAAATAACTTATGTATATTTGTTGGTATGTTATATAACTTGTCACAACATTAGTCACCACTTCTTCCATAAGGCAACATGTAAGTGATCATGGATAAGCATGACTATAACTTATAATTATAGTCCAATTTGTTCTTAGTGTTTTAGTCAGCTTTTTGCCTTTTTTTTTTTTTTTTAAGGAACTGTCATAATCTTTGGCTCCATGTAATAGAACTCTCGCAGCTATTTGAACTGAGTGCAAAACTTAGGTGGTTTTATTATTACTCATTAGAATGAGGCAGTAACTATGGAAAGCAATAGGAGTAAGCTTCCGTGCTTCTACAAATGCTATTTTTCTTTGAAATCTGTTCTATTGCAAAAGCACTGTTGATGGATTACTAAGGTATACCTTAAGTTTATTTTGTTTTATGTACTAAGTTATTTGGAAGAAGAATTCCATTTAACTTGATCAGTGGTTCATTCTTAAAGTGTGATCACTAGTCCAACAGCCTCAGTATTACCTGCTAGTAAGCAAGCATTTGGCTACTTGTTAGAAATGCTAATCCTTGGGCTCTCCCCCCATCCCTCCCAAACTCTGGAGTAGGGCTGGAAATCTCTTTTCACATGCTAAAGTTTGAGAATCACGGAAGTGTATAATCACTCCTATCACTGAAATCTTTCAGACCCTGGGAAAGGCTGGTCTGTACTTCCTTTATTTCTTCTGCTCAGTGTTTGATTCTGGTTATGTCCCAGGCACGGTTTAGGTACCTGGGCAACACTAGTGGGTAAGAGCGACAAACTCCTTCTCCTGCAGTTTACATTCATAGGAGGGAGACTGACAATGACCAGGATTGTGATAGATATGCTGTGGAAAATTAGATGGTAGAGAGTGTATTGGGGAAGGCCTTTCTGAGGAGGTGAAATAGAAGTTGAGTTTTGAATGACAAGAAGGGCCACCTATATGAAGATCAGTGCAAAGGGCTGTTAGAAATGAGTTTGGTGTGTTTGAGGGGCTGAAGGAAGGACAGTGTGCCTGGAGAGCAGTGAGCAAGGGGAAAAAGGTATGAAATGAAGTTGGAGAGAGAGGGAGAAGCCAGATCATGTAGACCCTGTAAGGACTTTTTTCTCCCATCTTAATTTTTTTAAATTGTGAAATACATGTGAAATTTACCATCTTAACCATTTTTGTAGTGTACAGTTCAGTGGTATTAAAGACATGCATACTGTCGTGCAACCATCCCCATTATCCATCTCTAGAACTAAGACTTCGAGTGATGGGGGACACTTTAGGGAGGTTTTAGACAGAGGACTGACCTAAACCGACTTTGCGATAAAAGGATTACTGACCACTAAGTTGAAATCTGATCAAAGGAGGGCAAGAGAGGAAGCAGCAAGATCAGTCAGGAGAGTATTGCAGTCATCGAGGTGAGATACAGTGATCTGGCAAGGATAGCAGGGTTGGGGATGCTGAGAAGCATTCAGATTCTGGTTATATATATATATATTTAAAGATTTTATTTATTTATTTGACAGAGAGAGAGACAGCAAGAGAGGGAACACAAGCAGGGGCAGAGGGAGAGGGAGAAACAGGCTTCCCGTGGAGCAGGGACCCCGATGTGGGGCTCGATCCCGGGACACTAGGATCATGACCCGAGCCGAAGGCAGACGCTTAACGACTGAGCCACCCAGGCGCCCCCAGATTCTGGTTATATTTTGATGATCAAATCAACAGAATTTGCTGGTTGTGACATGTGAATGATTGTGGCTAATATATAAAAGAGGGGTCAAAGATGATATCAGGTCTTTTTTTGTCTGAATAATTGGTGGAATTCAAGCGACTCAGGTTTGAGGAAGAAAAGCACCATTTGTTAAATTAGAAATGCTTCTTGAATATCTAAGCAGGGATGTTGAGTAGGCAGTTGGATAAGGGAGTCTGGAGTCAGGGAAGAAGTCAGGTTGGAGACATGATTTTGGGGCTTGTCAGCATTTGCATGGTAATTAAAGCTATGAGGCTGAATGAGATCATCTAAGTAATGAGCGGAGAGAGGGAGAGGTCCAGGACTAAATTCAAGGGTAGGAGAGCTTACATGAGAAGGAGCAGCCAGTAAGGTGGGAAGAGAACCAATAGAGAGTGATATCCTGGAAGGCAAGAGAAGAAAGTGTTTCAAGGACGGAAAAATCTATCGACTCTGTCAAATGCTGCCAAGACGTTGAATAAGACAAGCCCTGAGAATTGGCCATTTTAGCACATTGTAGCAATGTGGTCGTTGGTAATCGTGACAAGTTTTTTCAGTGCTGTAGTGGGTTCAGAAGCCTGGTTGAAGTGTGTTAGAGATACGGAGAAGCAGCAGAGACAGTATAGACAATGTTAGTCCAGTCTTCATTTATTTTTTTTATTTTTATTTTTTTTTAAAGATTTTATTTATTTATTTGAGACAGAGAGGATGAGAGAGAGCACATGAGAGGGGGGAGGGTCAGAGGGAGAAGCAGGCTCCCTGCTGAGCAGGGAACCCGATGCGGGACTCGATCCAGGGACTCCAGGATCATGACCTGAGCCGAAGGCAGTCGCTTAACCAACTGAGCCACCCAGGCGCCCAGTCCAGTCTTCATTTAGAGACATAGCAGATCTGTACAAAATACCTTAACCTAATGGCACAGGTTAATGTATCAGAGCTTTAGTGTTAAAAAATTTGTTACGTAACATCTCCGTAGGCATGTGTTTGTTATTTCAATTTTCCAAATGAAATTTTGAGATGAAATTCAGCCAGTTGCAAAATCGGCTTAAGAAAGGTATGTTTATTTAAAAAGTTTTTTTAAAAAAGATTTTTATTTGTCAGAGAGCGAGAGAGAGAGAGCGCGCGTGCATGCGCGCGCAAGCCAGGGGCATGGCAGGCAGAGGGAGAAGCAGGCTCCCTGCTAAGCAAGGAGCCTGATGTGGGACTCGATCCCAGGACCCTGGGATCATGACCTGAGCCGGAGGCAGACGCTTAACCAACTGAGCCACCCAGGTGTGGAAAAAAAAAAAAGTTTTTTTTCTTTTAAAGATTGGCTTATTTTAGAGCAAGCAAGTGCAAGTTGCGGGGAGGAGGGGCAGAGGGGGAGAGAGAGAGTCCTAAGCAGACTCCGTGCTCAGCTCAGAGCCCAACGTGGGGCTCGATCCCATGACCCTGAAATCATGACCTGAGCTGAAGAGTTGGACACTCAACCGACTGTGCCACCCAGGCACCCCAGGAAGGCTATGTTTAGATTTTAGAAGGAGTCTTCCTGATGCTCTTTAAATAGCCTTAGAACATTCCTTTCTTTAATCAAACACTCTACTTTGAGATCATTTGAATGAAAGGGATGTTTCCATAAGACATTTTCAACAATGTTTGGTGGCCAAAGGATGCTAGCTTGGTAGACCTTTTTGTATCCTCCTGCAGGGAAAACACACAAAAATTTTAAGGCTCTCTTCAAACTTCAGTTTACTTTGTTTTATTTAGCCTATTAAGTAAAATACTCTGCTTTACTGTCTGATTTTTAAAGTTATATTTGACAAGGTATATTTAAATACCTTGAACTTTAGAGCAGCCAACTCTTTTCACTGTAGGTACTTATTTAAAGCAAAAGCTTAAGTTTCTCTTCAGTGAAAGAATGATAATCTTTCACAAGAGAAATAGATTCCTGATTGACAAAACACACATTTTTCTACTCCTAAGGAAGTAGAGGGAATATTAAAATGTTTTATTGAATCTAATGCCATTATTTGTAAAATGCACCATTATATGTATTACTAAGAAAAAAAAAATGCTGCCATTTAGCATTAAGATGCAATAGATTGTAAGAGATGTGGGAGTGTCGGGGGAAAAAAGTTCATCTTAGAATCAATGAAGCACAGAATTTGAGCTCCAGGAGGGTGAATTCAGGTTCTGGCTGTGTTTCTAACTAGCTGTGGGACCACCACCAAGTCACATAGAATCTCTTTGCCTCAGGTTCCTCACCTGTATGGTGAGAAGAAGAATAACCGATCCACCTGTCCTCATAGGATTATAATGAGGTTGAAATGAGATGAATGAGAGTTATTTTGAGAAGTGGAATCTACTGGGCAAATTCAGGGTATTTATTTGATTGAAATTAACCGTTAGATCTGATCAGGTGACTCAAAAGTTTCTGAGCCGTGTTGTCAGGTTTAAAATAGAATTCAATTGTAGACATTTGAAAGTATAACATTTTCTCCTGAACCATTTTCAGTCAATCTGGAAATATCTTTTTTTGTAGTTTCAGAATCAAAGAGAAAACTCAAAGCTAATATAACCCAATATTCTCATCATTCAGAATTAACAACTGTTAATATTCTGTAACTGCTGTGATCTTTTTCAGCCTTATTTTGATATATTTATGACATAAAGAGGTAAAAGGATATAATAGTGAACATTCATATGCTTGCCAGCACGGGTGAAGCCCCCATGTGGAAACGGTATCTTATATTTAGATTAGCATCCTGTCTTCATAATAGCCTAGTGATTTAGGATACCGTCTCTCTTGTTTCAGTCTTTAAAACTTGTAAATAAGCACGTTAACTGCATCATATGTGTTTTATCCTGGAATATGCAGGAGAAGCTACTTTGTGCTAGTGTTTCCTTGGTTTGAGTTTCCTCAGAATTCTCCCTGTGGCTTTGGAAATACAGCTGTGTAAATTCAAAATACGACGCCTGTGAAATCATAATCACAGCTAGCCTATTATTTGTCAGGCATTGTACCTAGACAGTGTGTGTTTGTTTTCTTTAACTCACTCAATAATTCTTCTGGTTATTTTCATTTTTTTTTTTTTTTTTTCTTGAAGATTTTTATTTGAGAGAAGAGAGAGGGAGCACAGGGGGCGGGGGCGGGGGTGGGGGGTGATGTATGAGCAGAGGGAGAGGGAGAAGGAGAAGACTCCCACTGAGCAGGGAGCCCAACGAGGAGCTTGATCCCAGGACCCTGAGATCATGACCTGAGCTGAAGACAGGTGCTTAACTGACTGAGCCACCCAGGCACTCCAGGTGCTTTCATTTTATAGATTAGGAAGGCATGGCTCAGAGAAGTTGAGTAACTTGGCCAAAGTTCCCCAGCTATTAAGTTGTGGAGCTAATGATTTTAAGTAAGGTCTGCCTTATATCACAGCCCACATGTTCTATACTATGCTGCCTCAATCCTTGTCAGTAATCACAATCTGTTTCTTTTGTAGGCAGAACCCAGAGACCACGTTTGAAGTCTATGTTGAAGTGGCCTATCCTAGGACAGGTGGCACTCTTTCAGGTATTTGCATGTTTGATTATGATATGTGTTTATTGTATGAGATGGCTGTGCAGGACATCGCTTCTCAGCCTTTTGGCTAAGATCAGGTGGAGATAGCTGTGCATGTGGGATATGTGAATATTCTAAACTGTGATTTATCTTTAAATATATTTGTCTTTCCCTTTTATTCCACATCATCCTAAGGAATGGAGAATAAGCACAGTGAACAATTTAAGAGTCACTGCCATGACAGGCTTGAAGTATGGCTTTATTCGTTGTAATCATTGAGTTTTGGTTTGTATCTTTCACAGATGCCTGGAAGTCAGCTGCTTAGTATGAAATATTGTCACCTTGCTAATGAGGAAGGCTTAGAATTAGGTTACAAAATAATATAAAGGGAAATCTCTGCCACTAAACTGGAAGGAGATGTTTGAAATGGATTTAATGTAGTAAATTTTACGTCTGCTGGTAAAAGTTGGAAATGAGTTGAAGAAAACACCTCTCCTGGCTTTAGATTTTGGACTAATTTGGATGTGTATTCCTGGACAACAGGGTCTCAGATAAGGTTAGAGTATCTTGCAAAGACTGAGTATATTCTCAACTAAAATCCTTCTTGGTTAATGAGAAAAAAAAATAACCCTGTAACCTAGTGTTCTTTTTCTTGGTAACTAAGAGAGTGATGCATTTGCCAGAGGTATGTCAGGGAGCAACTCTTGGTCCACACACACAAACAGTTGTGCGTATTACTTGGTGTTTAGGGAGAGTGAATTTACTTGGATTAGAAACTTGGAGTAATCAGGATTCTAGTGGTATATGCTCTTAATTGGCTATGCAGTATTTTCTATTTCATTATGTTAGACTGTAATACTCATAAAACAGCTACCTTTTATTGAGTATCTGTTCCTTTGTCCTATGTGCTTGACATTTTATCCTTACAATACAACCCTTTAAAGATAGTTGGGTGGCAGCTCCATTATACCTACGAGAAAATAGAATCTCCGGTCAAATAATTTACCAGGATCATCACTGTGCAGAATAACCAGGAGTTTTGGTTTCAAGTCTTCTTTACTCTGCTAAGTTGCCTTCTTGAGGGCCATGACCATGTTGGGCACATCTCTCCATGTCATCTACAGGGCTTTGCATAATGTCACTAATATTTGTTAAAATGAATGAATTTCTCTTAATAGCAAAAGTGTTATAACTGTGTGTTCCACTTTCTGGATTATCTAATGAAGGTTACAAATTTGTGGTCATTCTAGAAGTAGAATGTTAACATCCATGTTAAGTTATGCCTCTTATTCTGCAAACCATTGCCTTGGGAAGCGTCTTTTATTAGGTGCATACCTGCAGCAGCCCCTCTGTGGGCCTACTTTACAGAGTAACCATTTGATGATGATGGCTATGATATGACAGATAAATTTAGGGACAGAATTTTTCTTATTTTACAGTTGCTAATGTTTCCTCTTTCAGTGTTCTAGGATTTTTTCCTCCCAAAGTTAAAATGATTTTTTTTTGGGAAAAAGAACAAAATTAGAGAAGTACAAATAAGATGGAAGAATGAACAAAATGTGAAGTCTTTATCTTACCCCAGTCATCTTAATTCCTCTGTGCCATAGACAGCGTCTTCTGTGTTTAACCCTTTAGTATATTTTAAAAACTTTTAATTTTGAAAATATTTTCATTTTATTTTTTTAAAGATTTTATTTATTTATTTGACAGAAGAGAGACACAGCGAGAGAGGGAACACAAGCAGGGGGAGTGGGAGAGGCAGAAGCAGGCTTCCCGCCGAGCAGGGAGCCCGATGCGGGGCTCGATCCCAGGACCCCGGGATCATGACCTGAGCTGAAGGCAGACGCTTAACTGACTGAGCCACCCAGGCGCCCCTTGAAAATATTTTTAAAAGATGAAAGTTATAAGAATGGTCAAGTGCATATGCCCTTTCCTCAGCTTTGTCAATTGTTACCCAATTTTGCCATATCTGCTTTATCACTCTATGTATGTATATGCATATATATGTAATGCATATATATGTATATGCATATTCTTTTTGCTGAGCTGTCTGAGAATAAATTGCGGATATAGCGACCCTTTATCCCTACATACTTCAGAATATACCTCCTAAGAATTTTCTTACATAACTCTAGTACAATTATTGAAATACAAGAATTTAATGTTGATATAATGTCAGTTGTCCGTATTTAATCAGTTGTGCCGATAGTATCCTTTATAGCATTTTCCTTTCTGATCCAGAATCCAATTATTCAGGGTCATGCAGTCCATTCAGCTTCACACGTATTTAGTTTCTTTCAGTAAGTAATAGTTTTGCAGCCTTTCCTTACCTTTTATCACAGACACATTTTGAAGAATTTAGGTCTGTTGTTTTGCAGAAGGTCTCTAGATTTGGATCTCATCATATCCTCATGATGAGATTCGGGTTATGAAATTTTGGCAGGGGTCTCTGTGTGTTACTGTGTATCATATCAGCAGGCACATGATGTCTGTCCCTTATTTGTGGAAAAAAAGTACATGGAACTTACATGTACAGTTTAGCAAATAATGATCATGTGCCCGTGTTACTGCTTTCCAGGCTAAGAAATATAATGTTTCCTGGGTCTAAGGAAATACTATTACTGCAGGAGGGCTCCCTGCCCTGGCCCTGTGCTTTAGTGGGCCCTACTTTGGCGCTCTTCCATGGGGCAGAGTCTCTGGGCCCTGTGGGACATGCCTGCTTAGAGCCTGAACTTTTCCATGGTAGACCATACTTTAAGTACCTAGGATCTCAGAATTTCTTGCCCAAATGGCCCTGAGCTTGTTTCCAGAGCCTGTGTGAGTCCCTTTCCTGGGGTCCATACTTCTGAGGGTGGGCTGGGCTGCTGGTGTATACAAGGGATGGCCTAAATGTGGCTGTGTGTGGAGAGTAGGGTATGGGATGGAGCTTGGACTTGTGAGTGGAGGTAACTGCATGCTTGTGTGTGAGGTCCTTGGCTGTGTGGGGTGGAGAAGAGGGTGATGGGTGGTGGACCAGTGGCCAGTTCTCCCTGGATCAGCATGTTTCTGCATGGGACTCTGGGGAATCCCAAAATTCTCTGTATGAATCTGGCTTTCCAGGCAGTTATAAAGGTATATTTGTCATGATAGGAGGATAGAACATATTTTATTTAATATTTTGTAAGCTTGTTTCATATCTGTTAAATATTAACATATATGGTATGAGGGCCTCTGTTTGTACTCTTGCTGAAGCCCTGTAAGTGTTGGAGGTGGGTTTGGTTGGCACCCCAGAGGTTCCTCCTTTCCTTTCTCCAGAGGTAACTACTATCCTGACTTTTATGATAATCATTTGTTTTTCTTTATAGTTTTATGACCTAAGTATATCTCCTTCAAAAATATAATTTGTTGCTTGCTTCTGAATTTTATAGAAACAGAATTATTCTTTGTGTAGTTTTGCTGCTTTTTTTGCTCGAGGTTATGTTTGTAAGGGTTCTTCATGTGTGTAGCTATAGTCATTCATTTTCATTGCTGTGTAATACACTGTAGGATTATATCACAATTTATCCATTCTGTTGAAAACACTTGAAGTTGTGTGCAGTTTTGGGCTATTACAAGCGATGCTGCCGTAATCATTCCTTATACGTGAATCCTGGCGCACTTAAATGTACATTTCCTTAGGATAGATACCATACTTGATTACTGGATCATGCTAACTTGTTTTTCAAAATTATGCTAGTCTACACTCCCTCCAGCAGTGTTTGATAGTCCTTGTTACTCTACAACTTCATCAGTCCTTGGTACAGTTAGATGTGTTGATTTTTGGCAACCTGATGGTTATATAGCAGTATCTCATTGTTGTTTTTATTTGCATTTTCCTGATGACTAATGAGACCAAGCACCTTCTGCTTATTGGCCTCTTGAATAGCTTGTTTTTTAAAGTGCCTGTTCAAGTCTCTTGCTAACTTTTCTTACTGAGTTTTCTACCTTTTCCTCATTGATTTTTAAGATTATATAATGGATACTAATTATCTCGTTGTATGTATTACAAATATCTTCTTCCACTCTATGGTTTGTCTTTCACTCTCTTTGTGTTAACTTTGATCGTAACTTCTTGATTTTAATATAGTATAATTGACCAGTATTTTCCTCCTCCACAGTTATGAAGATATTTTCCTCTAAGAAATTTATGGTTTTGCCTTTCGCATTTAGGTCTTTAATCTTTTAAGGTTTTTAGTTTTCTCTCAGATGATTAGCTAATTTAAAAATTGAGAAACTAATTAGGGGCGCCTGACTGGCTCACTTGGTAGAGCATGCAACTCTTGATCTCAGGGTTGTGAGTTCAAGCCCTACATTGGGTGTGGAGCCTACTTGAAAACAAAACCAAAACCAAAAAAACAATTGGGAAACTAAATCTGCATTACTGGGGTCTACTACTCCTTTACTTAAAACATTTTAATAAAATGATCAGGTACTTCTAGGGGCACCTGGCTGGGTCAGTTGGTAGAGTGTGTGACTCTTTATCTTGGGGTTGTAAGTTCGAGCCCCATGTTGGGTGTGGAGGTTACTTAAAAAATAAGGTCTTAAAAAAAAATAATCAGGTACTTCTAAATCATACAAAAAAAAAATCACCTCACATTAAAAAAAAAAAAAATGACAGATCTGAGAAAGGCCAGTAAGAAATATTACTAGACTTTAGGGGCGCCTGGGGTGGCTCAGTCGGTTAAGCATCTACCTTCAGCTCGGGTCGTGATCTACAGGGTCCTGGGATCGAGCCCCCCGCATCTGGCTTCCTGCTCAGCGGGGAGCCTGCTTCTCCCTCTCCCTCTGCTCCTACCCCTGCTTTTGCTCTCTTCTTCTCTCTCAGATAAATAAATAGAATCTTAAAAAAAAGAAATACTACTAGACTTTAGAAACGGTTCTTTTCCCCTCAATTACTTTTAATGTCTCCCTTACTGAAGACATGTATTGTAAGCGCTCTGTGTACTGCACTCTGAAGAGCATTCCATGACCTCCATGGAAGGGACATGTGATCTGTCAGCTCCACTTAGTGCATCAAGGCCCTGGACACTGCATGGGACACCTTGGAAACATCATGCCAGTAAGATTTGGGTACACAAACTGAACTCCTGGTGCCTCTTGCTTTCTTTGGGAGTTTGTGAGATTTCCTAGTTGCTATTGCCAGGGAATAAGCTGTTATTTGGTATTTGATTTTAGGTCCCTTTTGTCTATTTCTACAGCCTTCTTGTTTTTAATAAAATTTATTATATTTGCCTTTTTTTGATATTGAATGCATTGTTTTTGTCTTTTTAAATGATTGCAAGGAATCTGCCTTAAGATTAGTCTTTGTTCTTTGGATCTGCATCTCCGATCTCTGCCAAAGTATCTGAGCAAACTTAGGTATAAACCTTATGCTCTACAGTACTAGTGTCTGGGCATAATCTTCTCTTTGAAGTTTGTTTGCATCCCCCAGAGGGATTAATTCCCTGCTGTGAGAAGGTGGGTTAGAAGGCACTGAAACTACTTTACGGGTCTTTAATTGGAGGATTTAGTATACATTTTGTTCTATAAACTTCTGTGGGAGTTTCATTCTTACAATTTTTCTTATACTGTGGTATATTCTCATTGTAAATTAAAAAAAAAAAAACCAACTAAAAATTTTCTCAAGTTAGTGCATATTGACAGATTATCCTGGTTTGTGGTTTTTTCTATTTAAATTTTTAGTAGCTTGTTTTTGGATTAGTTTTTGAGTGTGTATACAATTTAAACATTTTTGAAAAATTACAAAGAGAAAAATTATCATTCGGTGATAAACACTATTAATGTTTTGGTATATTTCCTTGTTTTCTTTTGCATGTGTGTGGAAATAAAGCATATATAAAAATATGTGTGTGTGTGTATATATATATATATAAATATACATATAAACTTTTTCCCTGAACTTCTGCTATATGTGTGTTTTTCTTGCTGGTCCTCCCCAAATCATTAAGCTTTTCCTAAAATTATTAATATAGCTTTGTGAAAATAATTTCATTTGCTGTGAATTACTACATCATGTTTATGAGTAATATTTACTTAATAATTGGATCTTTAGATTGTTTCCAGAGTTCTCTTGTTGTAAATAATGCTGGCAAACATCTCTGTGTATAGTGCTTGTTACTTAGGTATGTGATTTTAAAAAGAAGTTGGAACATTTCGAGTAGATATTTGACCTACTTTGTTCTTAACTTTTATGCTTTTTTGGCCACATTCCATTTATGTATTTGTTCAAGAACCCACCTTTACTTGGGGATCCCAGGAAATGAATAGAGTCGTCTCAAGTTGTGAAAGTTCCCAGAGCTGACTTTAGCGTGTCTGACTGAAGGTCTCGGAAGAGGGTGCTCTTGCAAGAGGGATGAGCCTGCCAGTCCCATGATCAGACGGTACTGGCCATGCCGAAACTCTGGACTGCATTTCCAACACAAGTGTCTCGTTACTGCTGGCATCTCAGAGCCTGCCGAGCGCACCCTGCCTGGGAGAATGGCCGCAGCATCAGGTTCTCGAGGCTGTTCTGCCCACCCACTTCCTCTGGTGTCAGCTCCCTGCCCAGTGTTTTACTGCAGTAGCCCAGTGGCCACTTGGTAGCAAGAAGTGGATAGTCAAGTGAAGAAACTGTTGTGAGAACCCTGGAAGGAATGCTTATGATGTGACGCTTTGGTTAGCTGAGGTTTTCAGCTATATCAGTAACTTAAACATGCAAACACCCTGGCTTTCAAATCTCTCTTAAATAGCTGTTCTCGTTTCTGGATCAGCAGGATCATGAAGAAAACCGAGTCTCAGCCAACGGAAAGGATTGAGAGCCAGCTTTGTTATATTCTGAATTTGAGCTTTCACTTTGCAGGTCTCTAATTCTACGAACGTTGCTTGGATTTGTGACCACAGTGGATGCTCAACATGACTAGATATTTTTTTTTATTAGATATTTTTAAAAAACTGATGTAAAAAATAAAAGGGTGCCTGGGTGCCTGCCTTTGGCTCAGCTCATGATCTCAGTCCCTGCTCAGTGGGGAGTCTGCTTCTCCCTCTGCCCACCCCCCCCATGCTCCCTTATACTCGCTCTCAAATAAAATCTTAAAATTTATGCTGTTTCTTTAGAAGTGGGATGGAGGGGAAAAAAGCCCTTTGAGAGTTGTTTTACTTCAGATTAAAATATTAGAGGTATTAACTAAATTTATTATCTTTTCAGTAATAAGATAATCACAGCAAACTTTTGAAGAGTGGTGATAAAGTGGCTAACTTTTATTGAGTCCTTATGTCTCAGTCCCTTTTCTTAATATTGTTACACTTATATTGTTAATATACGACCCCTTTAAGATGGGTCGTATTTTTTAGGAAACTGAGGCTCAAAGGTTAATTTGTTTGCCCAGATGGGACAACCATCAAGTTGTAGATTCAGGATTTTAACTTCATTCTTGTGGCATCATCCCAAAAAGTACTGGTTAATATTACCTGCACATGGCAGTAGTTAGAAAAATCAGATATTGTGAGAGAAGAAAAATCAGGCTCATATAGAAAATCAGGGGAGAGGCAGTTTTCATTCATGAACTGTACAAGGATTTCTTAGTTTTTTTTTTTTTTCCTTTTAAATGAGTTAGCATGATTACTTTAGCTTTTCTTTATTTTTCTTCTTTTGAATCCTTTGATTTTTTTTTTTTCCCCAGAGGAAGTGAATCCACTTTATGGAGTATGAACTATGATTTGCAGTAGTGTAGGGACAAATTACCACTCAGAAGACATGGATTACTTAAAAATTTTTATAATTTTTCCTGACTCTAAGTACTTGACATGCCCATTTGAAAATAACTTATTTGGAATAGAGGTGTGGAACCTCATTTCACTGTACTTTTTTTTTTTTTTTTTAAGATTTGAGAGAGAGTGAGCGAGCACGAGCGGGGTTGGGGGAAGGGCAGAGGGAGAGGGACAAGCAGACTGTCCCCACTGAATGTGGAGCCTGACACCCACGTGGCTCGATCCCAGGACCCAGAGATCATGACCTGAGCCGAAGTCAGATGCTTAATGACTGAGCCACCCAGACTCCCCTCACTGTACTTTTTAAGCTGATTTTGAAAAGGGGTGCCTTTGAGAATTGTGCCTTATGTTGTAGGATTGTTAGAGTATTTCTTTAAACTATATTTGAGCCTAGGGGAAGCTCGTTGTAATAAAGCTTTTGCCCACCACCTAATGAAGTAAGAAGTATCAGCTCAGTTTTATAGGTAAGAAAAATAGGGTTCCATGAGGGCAGAAATGACCTCTTTCTTGTACCTGAAATTCCAACAGCTAGAACAGTAATTGGCATATCGTAGGCCCTCAATAAGTATTGAGTGATTAAAGCTCAGAGATAGGAAGCAACTTGTCCAAAGGACAGAGTTGGGATTTGAAGTCTACTCTGACTGTATTCTTTAAACCAGTTTATGAAAACTGTAACACAAATTGTATGGGTATGCACAGCTTAAAGAATAAACAAAAATGCACGTACCCACCACTCAACTTAGGAAATAGAACATTTTGTACTTTGAAGTCCCTCTGTATTCCTACTGAGATCACATTTTGAATTTTACCTTGTGTATCCTTGCTTGAAGCTTGTGCTTTTTATTACACTATGCTGATGCTCTAAATCGGTTACGTAGAATGACTTTTTGAATTGCTGTTCTTAAAAAGTAACAAAGTGAGCCATATATTTTCTTAATGTTTAGTTATTTGAAGATTTCTTCCTAAAGTGTGCAATTTAGGGGCCATCTGGGTATAAATTACAATATAGGAGAGTCTCATGATTTTTGGTAATTCATGGCAGTGTGGTGGTTCTTGCTGTATTTTGTGGTTCACAGTGTAAGGCCCTGGGCCCTCTAGGTGGACCAGCAATTCATTGATCTAAACCATAAAATCCACGTGAGCAGTTAAGTTCATTGATCTATATTTTGCCTTAATAGTACCTACTTCATTTAGTTGAAAGATTAAATGGGAATGCAGAGTGCATGGGACATGGAAAGTTCTTAATAAGTGGGAGCTGTTATTTGTCATTTGTTTTAAAAGATACTATTTTAGGGCACCTGGGTGGCTCAGTCGTTAAGCGTCTGCCTTCGGCTCAGGTCATGATCCCAGGGTCCTGGGATCGAGCCCCACATCAGGCTCCCTGCTCAGCGGGAAGCCTGCTTCTCCCTCTCCCACTCCCCCTTCTTGTGTTCCCTCTCTCACTGTCTGTCTCTCTGTCAAATAAATAAATAAAATCTTTCAAAAAAAAAAAAAAAAGATTATTTTAGAGAAGGTTTAGGTTCACAGCAAAGTAGAGAGGAATATAGAGAGATTTCCTATATACCCCTGCCCTAGGCATGCACAGCCTCACCCAATGTCAGCATGCCCCAGCAGAGTGGCACATTTTTTTACCATCAGTGGTCCTATGCTGACACACCATAACCACCCAAAGTCCATTGTTTATGTCAGGGTGTTGTGTATTCTTCAGTTTTAGACAAATGTATGATAACATGTATCCATTTATAGTATCATGCAGAATACTTGCAGTGCCCTAAAGATCCTCTGTCTTCTGCCTGTTTATCCCTTCATGTACTCCCAACCCCTGGCAACCAGTGATCTTTTTATTGTCTCCATGATTTTGCCTTTTCCAGAATGCCATATAGCTGTTATCATACAGTATGTAGCCTTCTAAAGTGGGCTTCTTTCCCTCGGTAGTATGCGTTTATGGTTGGTTGTGCGTGCGCGCGTGCATGGTTATTCCTTGTCTTTTCATGGCTTCATGGCTCATTTCTTTTTAGTGCTTAATCATACTGCGTTATCTGGATGTGCTACAGTTTATCCATTCACCTACTGAAAGACATCTTGGTTCCTTCCAGGTTTTGGCAATTATGAATAAAGCTGCTATAAACATCCACGTGCAGGTGTTTGTGTGGACATAAGTTTTCAGCTCCTTTGGGTAAATACCAAGGATGTGATTGCTGGACGGCAAGAGTATGTTTAGTTTTTAGAAACTGCCAGCTTTCTTCCAAAGTATCCCTGCCATTTCCTGTTCCTGCCAGCAGTGAATGAGAGTCCCTACAGCTCCATACCCTCACCAGCATTTGGTATTACCAGTGTTCCGGATTTTGGTCATTCTAATGTGTGTAGTAGTATCATGTTTTAATTTGCATCTCCCTGATGACATATGTGGAACATTTTTTTCATATTCTGCTTTGCCATCTGTAATACCATGTTTGGGGAGGTGTCTAATTTTTTAAAAATTGGTTTGTTTTCTTATTGAGCTTTGAGTTCTTCGTGTATTTTGGATAACAGTCCTTTATCAAATGTGTTTTTTACAAATATTTGCTCCCAGTTTGTGGCCTGTCCTCTCATTCTCTTGGCATTGTCTTTGGGAGAGCAGAAGTTTTTATTTTTAATTGAAGTCCAGATTACCAGTTATTTTCTTTCATGGATCATGCGTGTGGTGGCATATCTAAAAAGGCATTGCCATACTCAGGGTCATCTAGGTTTTCTGCTATGTTATCTCTAGGAGTTTTATACTTTTGTATTTTGATCTATGATCCATTTTGAGTTTTGTGAAGGGTGTAAGGAAGGTGTGTGTGTGGTTTCACTTGATTGCATGTGGCTGTTCAGTTGTTGCAGCATCATTTGTTGAAAGACTATCTTGCTCCTTGGGCAAAGATCAGTTACTATGTATGGGTCTGTTTCTGGGTTCTCTATTGATCTGTCTATTCTTTCACCAGTACCATCCTGTGTTGGTTACTGTAGCTTTATAGTAAGTCTTGAAGTCAGTGTCAATCTTCCAGATTTGTTCTTCCTAATAATGTGTTCACTCTTCTGGGTCTTATGCCTCTCCAAATATTTTAGAATCAGTTTGTCAATATCCACAAAATAACTTGCTGATATTTTGATTGTGATTGTATCATATCTGTAGATCAAATTACAAAGAACTGTCGTCTTAACATTATTGAGTGTTCTTATTCATGGACATGTAATATTTCTCCACTTTTTAAAAAAAGATTTATTATTTTAGAGAGAGAGAGAACATGAGCAGGATAGGGAGAGGGAGAGAGAATCTCAAGCAGACTCCATACTGACCACGGAGCCTGATGTGGAGCTCGATCTCACGACCCTGAGATCATGATCTGAGACGAAACCAAGAGTTGGATGCTCAACCGATTATGCCACCCATTGCCCCTATATTTCTACATTTATTTAGTTCTTTTTTTTTTTTTAAGATTTTATTTATTTATTTATTTGAGAGAGAGAATAAGAGAGTGAGCATGAGCCGGGTGAGGGGCAGAGGGAGAAGCAGACTCCCTGCTCAGCAGGGAGCCCTATGTGGAGCTCAGTCCCGGGACTTCCAGATTATGACCTGAGCAGAAGGCAGATGCTCAACTGAGCCACCCAGGTGCCCCTTATTTAGTACTTTGATTTCATTCATCAGAGTTTCGTAGTTTTCCTCATGTAGTTCTTGTAGAAATTTTTTCGTTAGATTTGTACCTAAGTAGCTGTTATTTTATTTATTTATTTATTTTTATTTATTTTTTTAATTTATTTATTTGACAGAGAGAGACACAGTGAGAGAGGGAACACAAGCAGGGGCAGTGAGAGAGGGAGAAGCAGGCTCCCCGCCGAGCAGGGAGCCCGATGCGGGCCTCGATCCCAGGACCCTGGGATCATGACCTGAACTGAAGGCAGACGCCCAACTGACTGAGCCACCCAGGCGCCCCAAGTAGCTGTTATTTTAAATTATTGTATTATTTTTGTTTAAGTCAAGAGTTCATGTCTGCATACAACTCTGCTATTCAGCAATTGTCATCGACCTAACACAGCTGAAAAATGGGAAGTAAAAGTAGCCGAAGTAGATTTCTCAGAATTAATTAATTAATTAATTTAGTTAGTTATGTAAGATTTTATTTATTTGACAGAGAGAGAGCACAAGCAGGGGAAGCGGCAGGCAGAGGGAGAAGGAGAAGGAGAAGCAGGCTCCTGGCTGGGACCCTGGGATCATGACCTGAGCCGAAGGCAGATGCTTAACCGACTGAGCCACCCAGGCATCCCAGAATCCATGCATTTAAACATATCTTTTATTCATGGGAAAGCCCTTTGCTTATGCCCTACGTGCTTTGGATTGCTCTGAGGATTTTTTTGTATTACATTGCTCAGCACAGTTAGTGATCATGTTGGTGACATTATTTTATTAGTCAGGATTCTTTTTGTCCTAAGTGGCAGAAACCCAATGAAATCTGGCTTGAGCAAAAGAAGGGATTTATTGCTTCTCAATACTGAGAAGTGTAGCGGTAAAACTGGCTTTTGGTTTTGCTGGATCTAGGTGTTCTACTTACGTTTTCAGAGATTTGTCATCTCTTTATCTCTTGGTTTTCTGTCTCCTGTGTTGGGTTCATTTCTGGGCAAGTGCTTCCTATACAATGGCAACGATGGCTACTGGCAAATCCAAGGTTATAGTCTCCCAGTTTAGTCACCCAAATGGAAAAAGAGGGTCTTACATTAATTGTAGTCTCAGGGCTGATTGCACCAGGCCCAGTTTGGGTCATAGGCTGATCAATGAACAAGTCACCAAGATTTTTGGAGAGAGGGGTTACTCTGAGATGTTGATTGGGTGATGAGGGAGTATGTATGTGTGTGCGGGCCTGTTCACTGCCACCTGGATTCTATAGCCTGAGAGTGGGGCAGGGTAGTTTTGCAGAGAAAATCTGGTGCTGTTAGCAGAAGAAGGGAGAATGGATGCTAGGCAGCCAAAACAGATGTCCATTGCAGTCATCAAGAAAATGTTTTATTCAAAATATTCTTTTCAAAAAAGCAGTGAGATGTATAATCTAGCTTGGAAAGATTTACAACCAAAATGTTTCAGTGCTTAAAAGTATAGGTCTTCAGCTTCCTCAAAAATTGCCATATAAGCCTGATTCCCTAGGAGTCTGTGACTGAGATCTTATTATCGTACATCTAATTTTTAGAATTCCTTAATCACTTATTCTTTGAGCACTCGCATTAGGTTCAGCACTGTGCTAGACTCTCTGGAAAGTGGAGTGTAAGCTTTGTAATATGGGAACTACAACTCGTATTTTAAATGTTTAGGAGACTTTTTTTTGTTTTTTAAACCTTTAGGAAATTATATTCTAGCTTTTGAACTTCTTTTGGTATTATTTCACAACACATTTTGCATTTCCTTCTTTATGTTACATTGAAAGCATGCAGTGTGCTCAAAGGCTTTCATTAGAAAAAGAAAGCTTTACTGAAGATTTCACTATGAGCTTGCTTTGCCCAGCAGGAAACTATAATAAGTTGCTTGATTTAAAGACAGTTTTCTTACCTTTAATGTGTTCATAGGCATTAGAATTTTATGCTATCACAAAGCCTTATTTGAAGAGAAAATAGTTGCAGATGAGTTGCTGTCTAGATTATAACAATGTCATTAAGTATCTTCATGGATAATTTGTAATAAAAACAACCTAATGGAAAGGCTGTAGGCTTTGAAATTAGATTTCTTCTGCCACTCACTAATTGTTTGACCTTGGGGAAGTTATTAAACTGAATTCTAACTTGGCCATTGTTTAAATGGGACTTATATCTATTTGACAGGTTGTTTTGTAAATTAGAGACAATATGTATTTAAATGCCTAACACAGAAACTGGTACAAATAGGCATTCTTTTGGTGACTTAATTCAACATTTTCCTTAAGTGAAAAACAAAAATACCCAAACTCCAAACCAAAACCAAGCAATAAAACTTCCTGCAATTGTGATTTTTGCTAAGTGATTAAATCTTCCTTCTGTTAGAATTAAATTCCTTTTTGAAAGGGTCCAAATATTAGAATAATAGTGAGATGAAGATTGAAACTTGTTGAAAAGAAAATTGTCTGTCAATTTTCTCTTTCAGAAACTGTAAGATTAGTTCTGTGTTTCCAGGAAAGCATACTTTGGATACATGGATAATTTCAAATGATCAACTTATATATATATATGTTTTTCCTCCACCTACATGTTACAGTTAAACTTTAACAAAAACAAGAATCAGTCCTCGGTTACCAGGGTTTTTTATTTAAACTGTCTTCTTGTGAGACGAGCCAGATGCCAAGAAAATAAGCTGGGACTTATCAAAGCAGCCCATTTCTGGAATATGGTGTATAGTTAGTGTATATTTAGCCCAGTTCTCTGTCCTCAACAGTAATCATCACTGATACTCAGAATCACGGAATTGGTTTCTAAAACACGAAAGAGTTTTATTAGTTTGTTAGATTGTATTTATATGAAAGGAAAATTGACAAAAGTATTTGGGAAAGATTTTCTACAAAGACTGAAATGAAAAATCTTTTCATCATGGCTGACAATGAAATAGGAAATCAGCTAAGCAAAGCATTTAATTTATTCCCTCTTCCTACTAAATATTTTGGTTAATTGGAGTTCCTTCCCCGTCTCCCCCACCAAATTTCAAGCATATAATTAGCAAAATCTAGCTTAGAGCATGGTTTCTAGAATCAGATCTTCTGGATTCACATTTCAACTCTACTACTTATGACTTATATCCCTCTGTGATTTTGGGCAAATTAATCTCTCTCTCGTTTTAGTTTCTTAAACCATAAAATGGGGTGATGATAATAGTATCTCAATGTTATTGTACAGATTAAATGAGAAAGAAAATATTAATTCAACATGGGACATGGCAGAGTGCCTCTCAGTTTGAACTTTAATTAAAGAAAAGTAAGTTGGATTTGTTCTGATTCTTCACACTAGAAGTTGAGCATCATCAGGGGTCTGAGCTGGGGTAATGTCACCTGTTCGTGTTGTAGGTTCTTTCCTTCTCTGTGCTTAATAACAGGGCATTAGGACCAGGTCTAAGGTAGTCCTAGGCCCAGGGCCTTTAGGAGGCTTGAGGTTTGGGAGGTTTCTTTCCTGCCTCCAGCAGCTGTGGCAAGTCTGGTGTAGGTTTTTAAAAAGTTTTTAATCCCTGGGGTGGACCCTGGAACAAGCTGACCTAATTTCTCTTGTGTTTGCGGAATGGAGATTGAGTTGACTCAGGTTTTATTTGGGCTTCTCTGGATCTGATGCAGCATCAAAGCTCAGGTCTAGACCAATTTAAGTTAGAGATTTTAGGGCTGACCACTGGTACGTTTCCTCCTTTTTGCTTAGGAAGATATTTTAATATCACACTTCATCCCTCTGGCAATATTTATTACAAGCCTGCTGTGTGATAAGTGCTTGGGGGGAGCGCAGGGAGGGGATTCCAGGCAGAAGGCAAAGCATTTGCAAAGCTAAGGAGGAATACTTCTTTTATTAATAAAAAATACGATTTTTAGTCAGATTATGATCAGTTTGAGGGGACCCTATGCAATCACGCTCAGCCTGACAGTTCTGCAAGGGCAGAGGTCTTTGTTTACTTGGTTCACTGATCTGTCCGCAGCACCTAGAACAGTGAGTGGTGCATAGTAGTAAATATATTTGTTGGACAAATGGATTGACACAGTTTCACTTGATTGCAGTGAACCTTGCTATTTTGATCAGTCTCTGCAGTTTTCTTGTAGACGAATATCTCATTTCCAGTAGGTTAATGGCTGTTCATTTCAGTATATTCTGTTTTTTAATGGAAATTCTTGGATAGAACTGGGGGGGCATTTATGTTAGAAGCAAGAGGTATCTTACGGTTTTCTCCAACAACTTTTCTGGAAGAGCTTTTTCTGCCTTTTCTGTGAGCAGATGTACTCGGGATGAAAAGTTTAAAGGAGGGCTCACTCACATTTGGCTCACTAGGCGAGGAATGCCTTTTCCTCTTCATTTAGTAAGTGTCCATCAGACTGCCCAGAGTACAATGAGGCATTTACCCAAGGCCTCAGCGGCAGCCCATACTTTTTGCATTTTAGGCTTTTTCTGCCACCCCTGGGAAACTGCCTGGTGGTCTGGCATCATGGGAATTTGTCTCACTAAAAGCTCTTTCCCCACCCTTTCCTTCAGGAGAAGCAGTGGGTATAGTGGCAGGAGCTCTGGCCTTGGTGTCTGAATTTTGGCCACAACTAATAGTAATCTGGCCTTTGCGAAGTTCTTCATCCTTTTTGCTGAGTTTTCTCAATTGCAAATGTGATTTTGATAATGTGTAGGGCTGCTGTGAAGACTAAATGAAATAATAGCAACAAAATCATTAACAGTGCCTTGTTAGTTTTCTTTCTTCTGTCACATCAAATCATTGTTTTCCACTCTTAGCCTCCTGACACAAAAGGACACCTATGTTATTTTTCATAGCTCAGAGAACTGTAAGATCTTTGATAATGGTTCCGTGTGCGTGTGTGTGTGTGTGTGTGTGTGTATTTGGTGAAGCAATGTGGAGTTTTGCGAATATATTTTTAAAACATGGAAAAGCAAAAAAAAAAAAAAAAAACACAAACAAACATGGAAAAGCTACATTAAAAAAACCCAAACAACTCATACTTAATTTAGAAGTTTTCCATGGGATGCCTGGGTGGCTCAGTCGGTTAAGCATCTGCCTTCGGCTCAGGTCATGATCCGCATTGTGCTCCTTGCTCAGCGGGAAGCCTGCTTCTCCCTCTGCCTGCCACCCCCCCACTTGTGCTTGCTCTCTCTCTATCTCTGTCTCTCTGACAAATAAATAAAATCTTAAAAAAAAAAAAAATTTTTTTTCCCCCAGAATATGACCTTTAAAGTAAGGATCTTCCAAGACCGTTCCTGTGCCCATACTCTGCTTCCCATAGAGGGCATAGCATGTTTTTGTGTTTACATGTTGGTGAGTGAGTGAGCGAGCGTGTGTATGTGAAAGAGAAAGAAAGAATGAAAATATGTGTGGTGGAAGAGATATTTTAGCCTGCTTTTGTAACTTTAGCTTTCTGTGCAATGTGCCAAAAGTTATTTCTCCCTAGGGAGTGTCTCTTTCAACAGTTTTTGAAGGCAGCATAAATTCTCACTTGGTGTTCAAGGAAGATGGTAATACAATTTAGTACAGCCAGAGTATTTTCTTTAACTTGTTAGAAACCAAAATGTGATTGCAGTGGCAAAGTTGTCAGCGCACTCAAGTTTAACAAGTGTTCGAAGGATTAGTAAAGGAAATGTAGTTTACTCTGCAGCTTTTATGACAAAGAATTTAAAAGGTTTTGCTTTAAGCCCCTCCATGTGTTTCTTCCTTTTCTCCAAAACATACCTCTAAGTTGAAAAGAGAGATGAATCTCTTAGGGAGAAACTATTAACTCTGAGGGAGTTTATCATTGTTTGAGAGGAAGCAGAACATTTACATTTGAATCAGCTCTGAGTGTAGCTTGTGCCCTAATCTCGTTCATCATAGAAGTTGGTGAAGAGTTTAAGTACTTCCTACTTTGTGTTCTGGTCCTTGTAGTGCCATCCTAATTTTCTCCGGGATCATAAATTTCCTAATTCAAAGTAAGCAAACTCCTGAGACAATGTGCGTTGGCTTTGCTTGGAAAGGCTTTGGGCAGTTGTCACAGTCCTCTGGCCAGGGCCACTGGCCAGAATTGTTGCATTTTCACAGCACTGATTACCATACAAAAAAATAGCATAAGAAAGACAAAATATTTCAGGAAGTGTGAAATAGAGCAGATAAAACCACCTCTATCACAATCCCACTTTGATATTTTGAATATTCCCGTTTGACGCAGTTGCAGTTGGTGTATAGTTTTAAATGAGAAAGTAACACCATGTTTGTCATAAACACTTTGATCAATTTTATTTTTTTTTAAAGATTTTTATTTATTTGAGAGAGAGAGAGAAAGAGAACAAGAGAGAAAGAGAACAAGAAACCATCTCCCTCCTTCTTCAGAGGGAGAAGCAGACTCTCTGCTGAGCAGTGAGCCTGATGCGGGGACTTGATCGTGGGACTCCAGGATCATGACCTGAGCCGAAGGCAGACGCCTAACCAACTGAGCCACCCAGGCGCCCCCCACTTCGATCAGTTTTTGAAGGCTCTATCAAAGTCTTACAGTTTGATTAACCAGTTCCCTTTTATTATACATACAAATGCAACCTCTTTTAAAATAAGACCATACTACTTCCAAGTTTTGGACTTTTGTGACCAAATCTTTGGTATTGCCTTTTTTTGGCTGTGGGGGACAGGGAAGGGTTGGGGAGGTGGAGAGGCAGGGAGAGGAACAGAAAGGGCTGAGGAGGGCTTTGTCAAAGATAAACTGTTACAGATGGACATGTTTTTCTAAGTCTACAGTTTTTTTTTTTTTTTTAAAGAGTTTACCCATTTTTATTATTTGAGAGAGAGAGCATAAGTGGGGTGAAGGGCAGAGGGAGAAGCAGACTCCCCGCTGAGCAGGGAGCCCTATACGGACTTGATTCCAGGACCCTGGGATCATGACCTGAGCTGAGGGCAGACGCTTAACCTACTGAGCTACCCAGGTGCCCTTAAGTCTACAATTTGTAAGAAGCCTTAAATTGAGCCATTGTCTGAGATTACAAAATAAGGTATTATGTTAGTATTTTGCTCTATCATGAATTAAAATATAACATCTTAAAAAAATTAGATTTTAGGGATTCTTGGGTTGTTCTTAATGCATACTTCTGTCATTGATTTTTACTTTCTTATCTTGAGGGCCATTGATGGATTTAGGTCATTTTAGCTTAAAGAGAATAGAAACCATCTACCTAAAAGACCGGTTGGTGGGAGAAATTCTTTGTATTTGCTCTTCTGCCTTGCTAAGACAGCTGTGTCCTGGACTGGAGTTAGCTTTTGTAGCAGCTGTGAAGTCCTCACCCTTAACAGAAAATGTTCCCAGTGAATGTTTGTTTCTGTGACTTGGGACTGTCATTCAAACCCACCCCAAAGAAACCGGGTATGTACAATACTTCATGGGTGTCAGATGAAGAAATCTTGTTGGAACTATGGTTTCATTAAACCCAATAGCTTATTTTATTTTTATTTTTATTTTTCTTAAAGGAATTAGTAAGTTAGGATTTGGGGAGGTGTAGCCTGTGTTCATTCCTTAGAGATTGGGACAAGAATTTTGCCTTTGCAGAAAGACCTTGTGTAGTTAGGGACTAGCTTGAAAATGCTTTGCCTGGCATTTGCACTGGGCATATTTGGAAAGGAAAGCCTCTTTGCATTGTGCATTTAGAAAAGTGTCTGTAAGCGTGCTTAGAAAATGGCAGCTTTTGCTGGTCTTGGCTGTCAATGTCTTGCTGCTACTGACTGTGTTTAACCAGAAAGGGAAACTCAGAGTAGAAAAAGTCTCACTCCCAAGACTTTACAAGAAAACCCCTCTTTGTTGATTTATATATATATATTTTAAAGGAGCTTGACATCTTCATCAAGTTCACAGTGGGCTTGCTTTGTTTGCTTTCTCTTGAATGCTTGATAAGATTTTTCTTCTATTGTTTTGTGCAGCAAGAACAGATCTTTCCATGGCTGGGGTGGGTTTTTTGTAAATCCACAATATGGTCATTGTCTGGTGGTGAATAATTGTGGCTGCTTTTTGTACAACCAGAACTAAGGCTTTGGCTGTGAACAGATTCCTTCTTAGCGTGAAAAGGGACTAATCCATGTAAATACAGCCCCAAAATAAAGCTTTACAGAAAAAGGGGAAGGCCGCTAAGCAGGAGGGCACAGGTCAGCAATTTAACCTTTAACCTAACAAATAAGAAGCATGAAAGTTCCAGAATTGGTTTACAAAAGAAAGCTCCTGTGATCTGTCAGTTTTTCTTTTCAGGAGGGAGCTGGGTGAGAGATCTGACTGACAGCTAGTGCCTTTTAACTGCAGACTGAAATTAACTGCCAAATCGAAACTTGAATATGTGAAGGAGATTTTTTCTTAAATAAATTGAGGTGGCAGAATAGGCTACATCAGCATTGGTCAGGCAGGGTCTCACATGAGGTTTCTCCCCTTGAAGTGGGGGGCATAGGCATTTAAGATCCCTTCCAAGTTTGAGAAAGTCTGGGGCCTGACTCTTACCAAAGTAGACATGAACTTAGCAGTTTAAGGCCAGATGAAACTCCTTCCTCTTTTGTTACTATCACTGATACCCTTTGTGGACTTTTCTTGGTTCCATAAATTAATTGCGACCTTTACTAAAGATTTGTTAAGAGCTTTCTGTAAATACAATTAATGCGTTTGTCACAAAATAGCCATCTAGTGATTTCATAATACGTACAACTTTTACAACCTGATGCACTATTAGAAGCTCTGTTGTGCCACGTGAGCACTGTAAAGCAGAGGACACAGGCTTTCTTTCATGTGCTGCTGCTTTGTTCAACATGCTTAGGCATTATTAGCAGATACAATCGAGGAAATTAAAGCTGCAGAGAGTGAAATAGAGGTGTTTATTAGGCAATGCAGTGGGGGAAATGGGAAGCTGTGAAAAATGAGGGATTGCCCTGTTTCCTACATGTGCTTGAAGAGTTAACAAAATAAGGTCTGTGCTAAGTGGCAAGTTTTACTTTTATGCTGTTGTACTCATTTACAAACTTTGTAAACAGTTTGTATTTATTTAATCACAACAGGTTATCTTGTTAATGAGTGTTAGTTTTTGCTTAAAGCATAATACATCTGAAGTCAACTGTTCTATTTCACTATAGAGAATTCTGTAACTGATAAAAACTTTAATTAATGAGAATCATTCAGATTAAAAAGAAACAATGAACTAATGACTTTAAAGTAGGCTCCCTGTAGATTAATAAGAATGGTAATTATACTGTGTAACTCCATTGTGGAAACAAAGTCCCAGGGACGATTGTTTTAGTTTTTCAGGTGTCCGTAGTATGATTGTATAAGTTGTTTAAAATTTACTCTTTTTAAGGGCCTAGTGGCCTGCCTCATTTTCCCCAAGGGCTTTAGAGACCAGAGATAACATAATGCTGCAGACTAAAATTAGCATAAAGTGGCTACCTTCAGTTATTAGCTTAGGCACCTACTCTTTTTCCTAGCTGATTACAATAGCTTCCTCACTGGCTTTTATGCTTTCTTTCACATCCATGTTTAGTGCTGTCATCTGAGGGGTCTTTCAGAAGCACAGCTGAGACCACAGGACTCCTCTTCTTACACTTTTCTGTGTCCTCTTATCCCCACCAAGCTCAAGTCAGGCTCATTAGCAGGGCCAATGAGGTCTTCCATGACCTATCCCCTGACTATCCCAGCATCGTCTTAGCCAGCTCATTCCCTCCTAAATATGTATCTTCCAATATGTCCCAATTGAAGTGCATGCATGTTGTCTATTTCCATATCCTATCTGGTTTCCCAGAAATGTAAGAAAGGCTGATATCTTTAAAAGGGGGATCTAACACTGATGTTTTTTTGGGGAAAAAAAAGCTAACATGTGTATAGGCTTCACATTGTAAATGGTCCCATGCTCTTCTATTTGATCTTCACAGCAACAATACAGAATGGGCCATGTTTTCTGAGAGGTACTTAATATTTGAATGGATGGATGAATAAATGAATGAACTGTGGAGTCAGAAAACACGACTTATAGTCTAGATTCTTCTAGTTATTAGCCGTGTAATTTTAGATAAGTAACTTAACCTCTCAACCTACTTGCTAACTTGTAAAATTAGGTCTCTGCTAGCCTTGCTTGTCACATTAGATGGTATGAGGACCGAGTGAAATAATGTACAGTAAATAAAAATGCTTTTCATACTGTAAACCCCATGCAAATGTTGGTTTCTGCTGTGAATATTCTTAATGTATTCCAGGTCCTATAAATGAAGAGAAAGCATTCATGGATATAGATAGATTTGTGTTTTAATGACTGAAAAAACATCAGAACTGTTTTATTCATATCATGTTAAAATATAAGCCCATTTTGATAGCAAACAGAAAACAGTATACCCTTGTTTTCTTTCATAAAGAAAATGTCAGGTCTATACTGTTAGTAAATGCTAACAAAGGAAGCGCATACTGTATGGTAAACGGGTGTTCAAATGCAGTGTTTAGAGGCTTGTCTTTGCTCTGCATTCTCCTTGGGTTGCCTCTCAAGAACCTTAGAGCCATATTTACCTTCTAGCTCTGTGAACTATATACAACTCTTTGGTAAGTTGTTATTTTTTGTATGCATTTTTTTGGTATTCATTTTTGTATGCTATTATTATCTCTGGCTTTACTTGTCCTCCTTTTATTTTCCTTTTATTCTTACTCTCTCAGTTTACATGTGTATTTTTTATCCTTTGAACTATATATATTTCTGTAAGACTTCTCAAACTGTTACTGGAATGTGCTGGAGTGTAAACTCTCCCGGTGTGATTTTAGTCATACCTTGGTTTCTCCTGTCACCTACAGACTGATAGTTCCTTAGCCTGTGTCTTTGGCTCAGACTCCTGAGTGCCGGGCTTGGATCTCCTGCCAGTGCTGCTTCTAGATATGCCACAGGTTCCGCAAATTGAATTTAACACTCCCCCCAACATAGACACATCTGTTTCTCCAATATTCTACCCCCCCCCCCCCCCCCCCCCCCATTGCTGGCTACCCAGTCCTAAACTGTTCCTTCTATTCCAGGGTCTTTTTGAATGGCATTAGTACTCATTCACTTGCTCATGCCAGAAACCTAAAAGTCATCCTGGATTCACCCTACATCCAATTAAACTTCAGTATTTCTTTTCATGTTTTTTTAAAAAGCTTTAAAAATATTTTAAACAATCTCAGAGTTACAGAAAAGTTGTAATTATGCTGCAAGGAACTTGTTTTCCCCTGTACCATTTGTGAATAAGTTGCAGACTTCCCCTTCAAATAATTAAGTATTTGCTGCAAACAAGGAGATACTCCTGCATTACCACAATACACCCGTCAAAATGAGGAAATTAATATTGCTAAGTACTGACATCTAATTCTCAGAGTTTCGCCAGTTGTCCCAGTAATGTTCTGTAAAGCAGAAGGACTCTGTTCAGGACCCCATACTACATTTAGTTTTATGTCTCTTTAGTCTCCCTCAGTCTGGAACACTTCTCAGGCTTTCTTTGACTTTCACAACCTTGACATCTGAAGATTGCAGGCCTCCATTTTTGTTGGTCTGATGTGTCCTTATGGTTAGACATAGTTTAAGCATCTTTGGCAGGGAAATCAATAGAAGTGATGCTGTGCTGTTCTCATTATATCCTATTAGATAATGCACAGTTTCAACTTGTCCCCTTCCTGATAATGATCACATGATCACCTGATTAAGATCATATTTGCCAGGCTTCTTTATTGAAAAGTTACTCTTTACCACCTTTTTTTTTTTTTTTTTTTAAGATCTTATTTATTTGAGAGAGAGCATGAGCCGGAGGATGGGACAGGGAGAAGCAGGCTCCCCACTGAGCAGGGAGCCCGATGCGGGGCTCAATCCCAGGACCCTGGGATCATGACCTGAGCCAAAGGCAGACACTTAACCAACTGAGCCACCCAGGCATCCCACCACTTTGTAATTAACAAATGTTTTGGGGAGAGTACTTTGAAATTATACAAATATTCCATTATACTTTCAATTTGTTTATTTGGCTTTGGACTCATCATTTCCTTTTTCATTGAAGGCTATTATTGAATTACTCAGATTATTATGTGACTGAATTGCATTATTTAGTCTGTTCCAGCTTTGATCTGTAGGAGCCAGCTTGAAGGAGCTCTTTCGCTCTTTTGACATGTCCTCCTCATTCTCTGAACTCTTCTTTGCTTTCTGGCACAAGATGTTCCATGCTCATCTTTTACTTTTCTTTGGCTTAAAAGCTGCCATTTCTCCAGTGCGTCTTGGTTCCTCCTAGTGGAGAGTGCTATTTAAAATCTGGGTGGTGAATGTACTCATTGCTGTTTGGGTGTTGCTATCTCTAAGCCTTCTTAGTAGAGCTGGAGAGTTTGTGCTGTGTATGTGTACACACATTTACATCTGTATGTATTTCTGTATCCATCTGTGTATACTGAAAAGTGTGAGTTCATGCCGGTATTTCCAGTTTCAATCTAACACCACAGGAGTCATTCTAGTTTTCTCCCTTGCGTATTTGTAACTTCCTTCTTTGGCAGCAAGCAGCCAGGTTCCCGTTATACTTAATACATCTACTTATTAATCTCTGGTATATGACCATTCTCTCATCATGGCTGCCACCGCTCCCTTCCTAGCATGGATGCCTTTCCCCACTAGGGTTCTGATACCATATGCCACTCTGCCTCGGCTACTTGGATGCCCGCCTCATCCAGCTTGGGCTTTGACAACCCATGACAGGCTGGTCCTTCATTATGCATGCTTTCTTCTTCTTGGGTTTTGACACCCCATACATGACTGCCACTTCCCTCCATGTTGTCCTCATCCTGCTCAGGATTTGACACCCTGTATTAAGTGGCCTCTGCATGGATGTCCCTTTAGCCTCTCAGGTGTTCTGACATCTCACATTAGGCTGCTGCTCCCTGTGGATGCTCTCTTCTCCCTGCTTGTGCTCTGACTTCTAACACTGGGCAGCTCCCCCTGTGTGGACACCCTTGTTACTCTTCTTGGGTTCTGACACTCTATGCTGAATTGCCCCTTACAGCATGGACACCCTCCTCATAGTGCTTGGACTCTGTCTCCCCATGTTGGGTGCCTTCCTTTGCGGATACCGTCCTTCACTGTTCTAGACCACTTGTGGCTACTTCTTGCCAAGTGTGGACGTGTTCCTTGACCTTAGAATTAAATTGTTAACTAGGAAGAGGGGAAGAGAAAGGGGAAGTTTAATTTCTTGATCTCTTTTCTGTCTTCTTTTTTTTGTCATCCAATTCCATTGTCTTTGTCTTGGTTCTGGCTGTCCTTATTCTTTCTTGGATTTATTGCCACATAGTTAGTTTTCTGGGCTGGAGTCTTTCCCCTTCCTATCTCCATTCTGCGGTCAGTGAGATATGTGTATTAAATAGATGTATGTGATCATGCTTGTCCCTTGCTTAAACTCTTTAATGCCTTTCCATTACCTGTAGGGTAATACTCAAATCCTGAGCGTAGTATACAAGGACCTTCATGACTTGACTGACCTCTCCTCCCTCATCTCTCACCAACGCCTGTCATTGACCTTGTGCTCTAGCTAAATCACTTTAATCTCTTCTGCTTCCATGCCTTAGGACTTGGTCTTTCTCCTTTCTGTGCCATCCTCTTTCTCCTTATTTTCTTGGTGTACTTGCATTGTCCTTTAGGACTCAGTTCTGGTACCCCCTCTTCTAGAAGGCTGCCTCTAGTCATCCCTTTTCTCTGTCCACCCTTACTTCCCCTTCCCCCTTCCCCCATGCAGACTTGGATAAGATGACTTTCCTCTTGGTACCCTGTATATTGTATTATAATATCTTTTCCTATTATACTTGAGGGCAGGAACCGTACTGCCTACATTCTTTGCCAAAGAATTACCCTATTCAGTAGGTAGCTTGCTAAATGAAGAGACATTTAAAAATATTTCTGTTTTAGAGTAGTTCTCAGTTAGTGGGTTTGTTTTGTCCAAATAAGCAAGGCAATATTAGTTGTTTGTGAGGCTTTTGAAATAGCCCCATTTACATAGGACTGGACTTTATAATTGTATTTTTTTTTTAGAGTGGGATTTTACCTATAGTTATATTTACTTGTAGAATATCTCCAGGGATTTATCCTTGTTTCCCCTAGCAGGGTGAAAAAGAGATTTAGAGTGTATCAAGGATCTGTTCATTATCTTCTCTTTCCCATGCACTGCAATTATTACGACTATGCATGTAGTAGGCTACTATCTAGGTAGCTGATAAAGACATGCTTGACAGAGAGACAGGAGAGGGGAGACAGACTTCACACGGATTGTTAACCATTTCCCTAATTGATGAAATCACTCAATTCATTTGTTTTTTGGTTCACTTTGCTTTCTGGATCAGTTTGAATTGAATTTTTTGATCAGAGGCAAAGTTGTAAGTAACCTCCAGGGTCCTCTAACATGCAGTAGTTCTTCAGAAAGGTTGTGATTGAGGCCAAGAAATAGTCTCAGGTTCCTGGGCAGGAGAGCCAGCTCAGGGCTGGAATGAACGTTCACTACTTACCGTTTTTGTTAAGAGAGACCGGGAGGCCTGATTATCAGAAGAAAAGTACTAAGCATGATCAGGCTTAAAATGAGATAATGTAGGGGCGCCTGGGCGGCTCAGTCAGTTAAGCATCTGCCTTCAGCTCAGGTTGTGGTCCTGGAGTCCTGGAATTGAGCCCCACATCGGGCTCCCTGATCAGTGGGGAGCCTGTTTCTCCCTCTCCTACTCCCCCTGCTTGTGCTCTCTCTCTCTCTTTCTCTGTCAAATAAATAAATAAAATCTTTTAAAAAAATGAGATAATGTAACAAATTCAAACCTGATCTGTAAATACTTCCATCTTGCCCCAGCTGTTGCTGCCGCATACTTGTGTCACCCAGGGTTTCCCTTTTGGTGCAAATTGTATGCTCAGATAATACAAGTGACCTTGTGAAGGTGAAGATATATACGTTTATTTTAGAAGTAGTTCATTTAGGTGTATTGTAATAAAGTATCTAAAAGAGTGGCTTCTTCATCTGAGAACTTCTCCAGCCCCGTGAGAGGAACAGTGGCCTTGTGGAGAAGCTAGCATCTCCAGACAGAAAGCTGGCTCTGAGGGCTGCCCTGGAGTGCTACTGAGTGGTTTCTTTACTCTGTTATTGAGCCCTTCTTGTGGCAAAAAAGAAATCTCTTAGAAACCCTCACAGAAGGATTTGTTCCTGAAAACCTGAGTGTTAGCAGAGTAAACTAGCTAGAGCTCATAATTTCAGTGTCTTCTATTCAGGGCCTTTTACAGAAGTGTTGTTTTAAATGAAATATTTTCTCTTCCCACCCCTCTCTCCTCTTCTTTTACACAACAGCTGGGGAGTCAACTCTACCCTGCCCTGTGCATAACCTATCACTGGTTATTTACAGTCAAATTTAAAATGAAGAAAATCATCTTGGGGAGTTTTTTTTCTTAACCAGTTGTACTCTGATCAGACAGTGGTTTTGAGTATGTCAGGCTATTTTAAGTACGGTTTATAGGGCGGTGTTTTCAGGATGTTCTTGAGATTCAGTCCTACTTTTCAATATTCCATATGCTGTTGTGGTCCATAAAGTGACCATTCTTATTTGTTTGTTTTAGAGAGAGAGGGAGAGAGAGCGCGCACAAGTGCGAGCAGGGGGAGGACGGGGAGAGACAGAGGGAGTGAGGATCCCAAGCAGGTTCCATGCCCAGCGCAGAGCCCGAGGTGGGGCTCGATCCCATGACCCTGAGGTCATGACCTGAGCCAAAATCAAGATTTGGGTGCCCAACCGGCTGAGCCACGCGGGTGCTCCTGACTATCCTTGTTTTTAATTGCTTAGTGATCCTACGTGTTTCAATGGGGGCTCACAAGTGCACCAGCAGTGTGATGTCATCTCATGGATTTGCATGGTCTGAATCCCTGACAGCCTGGGCTTTCTTCATATACTGACTCATGAATTCAAACAGGTATTGGAGGGACCAGTAAGTGCAGAGGATATAAATAAAACACTTTGTTTTTAAGAAGTTTAAATCTGATGAGGAAAATAAACACTAAACCAGTAACTATAGCTATTTGGGATAAGTATATTAGAAAGAGGCCAGAGTGCTGTGGGAACACAGTAGAGGGAGCAGGGAGCAAATAATTGTGTACCCAGTTGCGATGGAAATATATGTACACCCAGTCTCTCCCAAGCTGTGCCCCTCAAAGTTTCATCCCATTATAACATCAGCTCAGACCCCTCTATTCCCTGAATTGTATCAGGCCTAGATGGGGATGAGGCACCTTAGATACAGTTCCTTAAGTGCAGCTTCTGAAGCACAGGCCTTTCTAATTTGTAAGCTAAAAGAAGTTATCTGTCCCCCCCCCCCCCCGCCGCCCCATGTAATGGTGGGACAGTCTTAAGACGGCTGTTATAGACACCTTTCTTCTAAAAGGAGGAAGGGACATAGGAGCACACAGAAGGCCCTGCGCCGTAGCAGTTCTGAAATAAGGCTGGGCAAATGTCAAAAGATTCTTGATGGAGACTCAGTCCTACTCCTGAGAATGATTCTCCATGGCTCCTAGTACCACCTTCTAGGCTTTTGGATTCTGAGTTATCTTTTTTTAAGAATTTTTTTAAAATAAAAGGTTATGTTTTTTAACTCAGTAGTTTTTGCAGCCTGTTTCTGGCCTGTAGAGTTTGGTGTTTCCAATGCCTGTTGTTTTTTTGTTTGTTTGTTTTTTCTTCATTTTGTGTTGTCTCTGTCACTTTCAGCTGCTCGTGTTTTTCCCAGCACAGGTCTGTAAAGTCCTTCGTTCTCCTGTGGATCTTTTGGAATTTGCTCCTTCACATTATATTCATATTCACAAATGTCTTTGAGATTAGCCCTTTTTTACTTTGGGTTTCTGATGAGGCCACTGAGGGAATTATACTCTTAAGCTTATTAAAAGCCTTGCTGTTTGACTGAATGGTTCTCTATAATACCACCTTGGATCTTTCACTGGTCTTACAGAGACTTTTAAAATTATACTTTCAGCTTCATCTTTAGACAGTGTTATCCTAGGAATGCTCTGGATTTGATCTTTACCCAGAGGCCATTTCTTAATTTTAACATCATTTGTCCTCTGAAGAGGCTAGAAATGTATAAAGAAGTCCAGTTACATGCATACAATAGAATATTAGTAAGTAATAAAAAGGAACGAGGTATTGATACACTCATCAACATGGATGGATCTCAACATGGTGATGCTGAGTGAAAGAAGCCAGACAAAAAAAAAAAAGAATACATACTGTCTGATTGCATTTATAAAACCTCGTAGAAAGTGCAAATGAATCTACAGTGACAGAAACCACATCCGTGGTCTCCTAGGGATGGGTGGTGGGGAGTGGAAGGGAGGAGTAGATTACAAAGGAGCAGGAGGAAATTTTGGGGAGTGATTGATTGTGGCCATGGTTTCATCAGTGAAAAAATAGGCTAAAACTCATCAAATTGTACAGTTCCATCTTTTTATTTTCTTATTTTTTCCATCTTACGTTGAAATGTGTCTCTTACAAGTAACATTTAGCTGGGTCTTCTAAAGTCCAGTCTGATTATCTGTATCTTTCACTGGGAATGCTTTTTATATGCTTTTTCATATTTTTTTTCCTTTTTGCTCTCTTTTGGATTAATCAGGCATTTTTATTGTTTCATTTATTTTCTCTTATAATTTGAACTTAAGTAGTATTTCTGTATTTTTTTAATAGTTACACTGAAAATAATAGTGGCTACGACTTAATGTAAGGTTTGCTATGTACTAGTTACTGTTCTACATGCTTAACATATAGCTCATTTAATCCTCACAAAACCCCTGTGAGATAGATACTATTATTGTCTCAGTTTGACAGGTGGGGAAACAGGTGGCATGGAGAGGTTATGTAATCCGCATAATGCCACACAGCTATCAAGTAATGGATCTGCTCTAGTACTACATTACCAAATAGTGTGCCTTTAGAATCCATGCTGTTAACTAGAACAAATATGTAGTCTCTGAGAACGTGCTTATGTAACTTAGCAAGTTAATTGGCATATTTACCCTCCTCCTGAAAAATATAAGGACTTTATATGGTTTAAACTTTGATCACTCCTCTCCCAGCTTGTATGCTTTTATTGTTACGTATTTTACTTTAAACCTATATATTTAGTTTTAGATAGCCAGTTATTTAGATTAACTGACCTGTTTTCTGTTTTCTTTTTTCTTCTTGCATCTCAGACTTTCTCTGCCTGGGGTAATTTTATTATAGCTTGAATATAATATCTCTTTGTTGCTGGCAAATCTCTGTTTTTGTTTACCTGAAAAGTTTGTTGTGTTTTTCTTTCCCTCCTGGATTGATAGTTACTTTAAGCACATTGGAGCTATCATTTAAGTGTCTTCTGGCTTCTGTTGGTGCTGTTGAAGTCACCTTGCATACTAGTTACCATTTTTAAAGGTAATCTGTCTTGTTCTCCAGTTTAGCAATACACATATGTCTAGCAGTGGATTTTTCTTATGTATCTTGATTAAGATGCAGCTCTGTGAATCTGAGGATTGGGATCTTTCTTTTTATATCTCTAATTCTCATTTCTTCCCCTACTCTCTCCCTCCTCACTTTTTCCTTCACAATTTTAAACCATGTTATTTTGTGTTTTCAATCTGTTTCTCTCTGCTCCATTTCAGTCCCTTCAAGTCTTTTTGTCCAGTTTCCTAGTTCTCTTTGCAGCTGTGTCTGATTGCAGCTAAAGCCATCAATTCAGTGTTTAATTAATTAATTAATTTATTTATTTAGGCTCCACGCCTAGCGCGGAGCCCAGTGTGGGGCTTGAACTCACGACCCTGAGATCAAGACCTGAGCTGAGATCAAAAGTTGGACGCTTAACTGACTGAGCCACCCAGGTGCCCTAATTTTAATTATTTTTTAATAGCTTTATTGGGATATATAATTCACATACCATTCAATTCTCCCATTTAGAGAGTACAGTTCGATGGTATTTGTTATATTACATTAATTTATTTAAATTGCGGCAAAATGTCTATACTATATATATTATAAAATTTGTCATGTCAACCATCTTAAGTGTACAATTCAGTGGCATTAATTGCATTCACACTACTGTGTAACCATCTCCAGAATCTATTACCAAAACTGTTTTATCACCCCAAACAGAAATTCTGTAACCATTCAGCAGTAACTCCCCATTTTCTCTCTGACCAGCCCCTGGTAACCTCTGATCTACTTTCTGTCTCTGAATTTCCTTATTTCAGATTATTCATATGAGTGGACTCACACAATATTTATCCTTTGTGGCTGGCTTATTTTCACTTACTGTGATTTTTTTCAAGGTTTGTCTGTGTTGTAGCAGGTATTGGATCTTCATTTTTTATGGCTGGATAATATTCCATTGTATGTATATACCACATGTTGTTTATGACTCTTGGGTTAGTTTCTACCTTTTGGCAGTCGTGAGTCATGCTGCAATGAATAATGACATATAGGTATTTGTTTGAGTCCCTGCTTTCAATTCCTTTGGGTACATACCTAGAAGTGGAATTGCTGGATTATATGGTAATTCTATTTTTCGCATTTTGAGGGACTGCCATGCTTTTTTCAAAAGCAGATGCACCATTTTCCATTCTGTGAAATAATAAGAAATAATGTATATTGGTCTTTGCCTCTGGTCCCTGACACGGGGCTCCTAAAATCTTTGTAAGTGGAGGTGCTAGGAGAATCTTTTGCTCTAACATTTAGTCTTTTTTTTTTTTTTTTTTTTAAAGATTTTATTCATCTGAGAGAGGAGAGAGAGCGTGACCACATGAACCTGGTGGAGGGGCAGAGGGAGAGGGAGAAGCAGATTCCCTGCTGAGCAGGGAGCCCAATGCGGGCTTGATCCCAGGACCCTGAGATCATCTAACACTTAGTCTTTGACCACAGTTCTCAGCACAGACCTCCTACAACCTTTGTAATTTCCTAAGTCATAAGAGCACTAGGAGCATCTTTTGTTCTAATATTTGGATTTGACTGCAGGTTCTGACACTGGGCTTTTAAATCCCTTGGAATTTCCTAGGGGGTAGGAGTGTCTTTTATTTTAATGAGGTGACTCTGAGAGGGCTGCTCGATGGCTCCTGGATGGGGGCTGGTCTCCAGAAAGACCAGGCCATGATTAGAAGCTTAGAATTTTTAGTCCCAACCTCCATTCTCTAGAGAGGAGAAAGAGGCTGGAAATGGAGTTAATAATTGATCAAGCTGACATGGTGAAATCTCCATAAAAATAGTATGGGAGCCTTCAAGTTTATGAAAACATCCATGTACTGGCATGGTTACATATCCTAAGTCCACGGAGATAGAATGTCCTGTGCTTGGGATTCTCTCAGACCTTGCCCTGTGTATCTTTTTATTTTGCTGTTCATCTGTATCCTTTATTATATCTTTTATTATATAATAAACTGGTAAACATAAGTGTCTCCCTGAGTTCTGTGAGCTGTTCTAGCAGATAAACCAGTACGAGGGGGAGGAGGTCAAGGGAACCTCTGCTTTGTTTTTGTTTTTGTGTTTTTGTTTTTGTTTTGAACCTCTGCTTTGTAGCCAAGCCAGATAGAAGTTATGGGTAACCTGGGGACTACTTTTTTCCCCCCATCCCCCTGCCTACCTCCCCTCTGGTAACCATTAGTTTGTTCTCCATAGTTAAGAGTCTGTTTCTTGGTTTGTCTCTCTTTTTCCCCTTTGTAAAGTTTTGTTTCTTAAATTTCACATATGAGTGAAATCATATGTGAATCATATGGTATTTGTCTGTATCTGACTTATTTCACTTAGCATTATACTCTCTAGCTCCATCCATGTTGTTGCAAATGGCAAGATTTCATTCTTTATGGCTGAGTAATATTCCAGTGTGTGTGTGTGTGTGTGTGTGTGTGTGTGTACACATACATACATACATATGTGTACATATATATATACATACACACATATATATATCACATCTTATTTATCCATTCATCTATTTGAAGCACTTGGGCTGCTTTCATAATTTGGCTATTGCAAATCATGCTGCAGTAAACAAGCATAAGGGGCATATATCCTTTCAAATTAGTGTTTTTGTATTCTTTGGGTAAATACCCAGGAGTGTGATTACTGGATCATAGAGTAGTTCTATTTTTAATTTTTTGAGGAACTTCCGTACTATTTTCTATAGTGGCTGCACCAGTTTTCATTCCCACCAGCAATGCAAGAGGGTTGCCCTTTTTCTGCATCCTTGCCAATACCCGTTGTTTCTTCTGTTTTTGATTTTAGCCATTCTGACAGGTGTGAGGTGGTATCTCACTGTGGTTTTGACTTGTTTCCCTGATGATGAGTGATGTTGAGCATCTTTTCAGGTGTCTGTTGACCATCTGTATGTCATCTTTGGAGAAATGTCTGTGTGTGTCTTCTGCCCACTTTTAATTGGATTATTTGTTTTTTTGTATGTTGAGTTGTATATCTTCTTTATATATTTTGGATATTAACCCTTTATCACATATGTCACTTGCCAAGAAGTTGTGGGTAACCTGGGGACTACTTCTTGGGATTGGCATCTGAGATGGGGGCAATCTTGTGGGACTAAGCCCTTAAGCTGTCAGATCTGACACTGACTCCAGGTTGATAGGAGGAGTCCCAGCTGAAAAAAACCCCTACACATCTGGTGTCAGAAGTATTGTGAATATGGTCGTAGTGTGAGAGTGAAGGATAGACACAGGAAGAGTGGGTTTTTACAATCCCACAGCAATGTACAAGAGTTTCAATTTCTTTACATCCTTGTCAACACTTGCTATTGTTCATCATCTTTTTATAGCCATCCTAGTGGGTGTGAAGTAGTATCTTATTGTGGTTTTGGTTTATATTTGTCTAATGACTGATGATGATAAGCACTTTTTTTGTGCTTATTGGGCTTTTATATATCTTCTTTGGAAAAATATATATTCAGATCCTTTGCCTGTTTATTAACTGGGTTATTTATCTTTTTAATATTGAGTTGTAAGAGTTCTTTATATATTCTGGATACAAGTCCCTTATCAGATACATGATTTGCAAGTACTTTCTTTCATTTTGTAGATTAACTTTCCCTTTCTTGATAGTGTCCTCTGAAGCACAAAAGTTTTGAATTGTGATAAAGTCTTATCTATTTTTTGTTTTATTGTTCATGCTTTGATGTTGTATCTAAGAAACCATTTTCCATCTTAAGGTTACACAGATTTATTCCTATGCTTTCTTCTAAAATTTTTGTAGTTACATTTCTTATATTTGAGTCTATAATCCATTTCAGTTGATTTTTGTGTATGGTGTAAGGAGGAAGTCTAACTTCATTCTTTTGCATGTGGATATCCAGTTGTCCTAGAACTATTTGTTGAAAAGACTTTTGTTTCCTCTATTGAATTGTTTTGGCTCCTTTGTTAAAAATTGACAATTGTAAATATTTATTTTTAGACTTTTCTATTCACATCCTTATACAAATATTACACTATCTTGATTTCTGTAGCTTTGGAGTAAATTTTGAAATTGAGAAGTACAAATCTTCCAAGTTTGTTCTTTTCCAAGGTTGTTTTGGCTTTTCTGCGTTCCCTGCATTTCCATACACATTTTAGTGTCAGCTTATCAATTTCTGCTAAAAACCCAAAAAAACCCAGCTGGGTTTTTGATAGGGATTAAGCTGAATTTGTAGATCCATTTGGTGAGCATCACCATCTCAACATCGTCTTTCAATCCATGAACATGGAATGTCTTTCAATTTATTTTGGTAATCTTGCTGCAGTTTTGCTGAACTAGTCTACTAGTTCTAATCGTTTTTGGTAGATATCTTAGGATTTTCTTGATGTAAGATCCTGTCATCTGCAAATAGAGATAATTTTACTTCTTGCTTTCCAATCTTGATGGCGTCTATTTCTTTTTCTTCCCTATTGCCCTGGCTAGAACCTCCAATACAGTGTTGAATAGAAGTTGCAGGCATGAATATCCTTGTCTTTTTTTTTTTTTAATCTTAAAGGGAGACATTCAGTCTTTCACCCTACAGTATGATATTAACTGTAGGTTTTTTTGTAGATGCCCTTTATCGGGTTAACCCCATTGAAGATCTGGTCCCCTTCTAGTGAGCAACACCTTTTTTTTAAAATCCACTTATACAGGCTAGAAACCTAGTAGCTTTGTCCTTGTCACTTACCTTCTCACTCATCCTCCATATTCAATATATTAGAAAAATTTGATTGATTTACCTAAATGTCTTTAAAAACTAGGTATTTCTATCTCAACTATCATTATCTTGAAATTCTCGCCTTTTTTTTTCCTCATTAGGTAACTCCCATTCCTTCAGATCATACTTCATACATTATATCTTAAGGGAAACCTTTACAGATCACCAAAGTAAACTTGTTCCTTACACTGTATGCTCTTGTAGCACTTCTCATAGCTTGCAGTTAAGTTACTACAAGTCTGTGAGGGTAGGATTATCTGCTGTTTTCTTTACTGCTGTATGGCCAGTGCTCAATACTAAGAAGATTTAATATTTATGGAATGAATGAACCAGTGAAAATGGGATAATTTATGTGGAAATGCTTTTAAAATGAAAATTGCTAGAGAAACATTATTTTGATCTCAACATTTAGAATAACTGTGATTACCTTATTGAATTTACAATTTTTTGCTTGGGTGTAGAGAAATTCTAAGTTCTGGTGGTATTTAAGGGTGGATCATCTTGGCTGGACTCACTTATTACTGATTAGGTTTTGTTTACTTGGATTATCGAATTAGTATAACAATAACAAAGTGTATGGTAAGATTTCTCTAGAAAGCACTGTAATCCTTCCTAAATGACACCTTCTTGGTAATTATCACATTTGGTTTAAGATTTCACTTAGCACAAAACGGGTTGCAGAAAGCCAAACCCTCGTATATATTCAAGTAAAGGTGATGACTTTCTTCACAATAGAGCAGAGATGAAATAGCTCCCACATTTGTTATTCTGAATGGAGCCTTGGGATGAAATTCCAAGCAGCAGAATGCCACTTAACATTCTGCATGCTAGTTTGCTCTTTAGTAGTATAATTGTAAAATGAGGCAATAAAACCAGAGAGGGTATAATATTTATACCTGTGCAGGCACTTCACATGATAAAATGTCACACGGGACTGTTTACTCCATGCTGGTTATTTGGATAATGCCCCACCTGCCTAGTGACAGGAGGTGCTGAGTCTTGCATAAATCTTGAAAAGAAGGTTAGGGTTAATATAGTGAATTTTTCAGCAGGAAAAAAGAATACATCATATGGGATAATAGTAATGGCTACTCTTTGAGCACTGTTTTTGTGTCAGCACTGTACTGGGTCCGTGGAGAAAAGAGAGGGACAAAAGAGGAGAGAATTAATAACAGTGAGTACCTTCCATGTGTCAGTTACACTGCTACATGCTGTCCTTACAATATATCTCAACCTTATAACAACTCTGCCAGGTAGGTGGTGTTATCCCCATGTATATGTGACTGACTCTTCTTTATCTCATAAAAAAAATTCTAATGACCTCATTGGAGTTCTGTTACAATTATCATGTTTAAACTTTGGGGGGGGTGTGTGTGTGTGTGTAATTTATTTTTTTTTTTAGTTTAAATAGCCTTTTTTTTTTTTGAGACAAAAATTAATGAGAAGAGACAAAGAAACATCAAAGAGCTTTTTCCTCTGATTGCTGTGTTAGAACTTTTGCCTGAAAATAGGTTACATTCCTTCTGTTTTCAGCTGAATCCTCATTAACTTTACATTTTAATGATGTCCAGGGCAAATTACACCATTTATGGTCAGTGCCTTAAAGGGATGCTTAAAAGGGACTTAAATTTTTTTTTTTTCTTAAAATGGTGGATGCATTTACCCCAGAATATACATTGACGTGGAATTCTTTAAAAAATAAATAACAAAAACTCTCTAAATGTGGGGTTGGATTTCCATTTCCAACTATTATAACAACTTAATTCAGAGGAAATTATTTTCAGCTTAAAGTAAATTAATCATTGAAGAGAGTTTTTATAATATTTGGAAGTATGTAACTGAAACCAGCGTCCTACATTTATGTTTGAAAATAGTTTCAGTTTCTCATTTACTTGGATTTAAATTCAATTTTACTGCTTAGCTTTAGAAATAATTCATAGGTGGTAGATGCTCAATAGGAATAAATGAAGACAGCTTCTCCGAGTTATGAAAAAAGCAAGGGTGATTGAAATGCTAATATGTTGATAGACAGATTGTATTTGCACACGAATGAGGGAATATGCTGTAAGGTGGAACTCTTCACAGGATTCCACATTATTCAGTTTAAAAGAACAATATGAACTACAGAACTGTGCTTTCATTGTAAGCTTTGAATGCTTAATTATTATTAGATGATTTAGAATAAAGTGTCATGTTGTGTCAAATACTGTTTATTTCCTTAACAATTATTTGGTAAGTGGATTAAGGGAAATTGGCCTGTCTGTTGAGAGAACTGTAATTATAGGAATGCCCATCGAACATCAGGTATTTTGTAAGGTTTGTGCTCCTGTTTTTTAAATGTGTTTAATTGAATCCCTTCTGTGTGCTAGGCAATGGGCTAATGTCCTTGTTAAGGCTTTTTTGAATGCAAGGAGAGGAACTGCACTAAAACCAGCTCATGAAGGGCAGGGATGGAAGTGGATGGATCTATTGTAGAGGGAACAGGAAGCAAAATGCAGCTGGGGTTCCTGAGGACAGACTAGAAATGGAAAGTCGTGGGTCCTTTGACTCTGTCTCTTTCATTGTGGGTTTGCTCATCCTCCCCGACCCACCCGGGCTCCCTTGGTTCATTACTTGTCTTGATATGGTTCAAATTGATGTATTCGAATAGCCTATATGATTTTTCAAACCTGGATTCCCATGGCTAACAGACATTTTTGTGTTTGTTAACAGCATAGAGCAAGTGGCTCAGCCCAGGCCCTGGATGATCCCTGTGGTCACCCAGGTGTTATGTTGCACTGCCTTTTCTGGGCCTCGGGTGAGTGGAGAGTGGAATGTAACCAGATGGATAAGACATGGCTTTTTCCTGTGTGTAGACTTTTGTGAAGATAATGCACATAAAAATGATAATTTCTACTTAATGTGTGGAGGACTTCTCTGTAAATAAAAACGTCTGAACTATCTTAGTCATCTGCAATGTTTGGAAACTGAGGAAATAGAGAAAGGCTTTGGGGGATACCATTGAGGGCAGATGGCATGCTTTTCTTTTGGAATGATGTTTCTGAGGTAGGACTCCCCAAGGGTCCAAATCGTTAGTTGGATCCTACTTGCAACTATGCAAGGAAATCAAATTTACAAAGAAAAATAAGACTTCTTAGTGTGTAGCATTGAATGATTGGCGGAAATATTTAATATAGTTTGAGTAAGTTTGAGTTTGGTCCATTGTGGCTAATGACTCTCGCTTGTCAACATTTCAGTTTCCTAGTGACCTCATTAAAACACTAGTAGATTCTGAATTTGCCCCTCAACTCTATCATCATCATCTTGCTTCTTTTATAACTGAGCATTGAAATGGAGCAAACTCCAGGGGTAGATAAGAGTGTGGATAGGACATCTGTTGAGTTTCTGTTTGCTTAATATATACACACACATACACATGTATGCACATGTGTGTGTATTTTATTCTTGCTAGAGTCCATAAAATATGAATTATTGTCTCCATTTTACAGCTGTTGCAACCCAAGGCACAGAGAGATGAGGTAACTTGCCCTAAGGTGATAGAGCTACTAAGTAGTGGATTAGTGATTCGATTCTAGCCCGTTTCTTCCCACTATACCATGCGGCCTCTAAATATATGCCTGTGTTTGTAATATCTCTGTTTAAGGATCGTGGTTCACTTGTGTTCTGGAATGTTCAACTCTGATGGCTCAAGGTTTTATTTCAGTATGGTTATAAAAGCATAATTTCTAGTTCAGGTATAGCCATTTATAAGCTTTGTGATGATAGGCTTTGTGAGTTAGCTCTTTATTTTTTTAATTTGTAAAATGAGATTATTAATGGGGCCTATCCCAGAGGCTTGGTATGAAGAATAAAGGAGCTAGTACAGTTTTTATCACATGTGTTTCCGTAATGCAAATTCACTCCTAGCCAATTGATAAAGAGAGGAATGATGTCAAATAATGTAGAAGTTGCATTGGTTTGTATATTTTATACCCCCAAGTTACATTAGGTAAATTCAAAGTAGATTAACACAGTTTTTCTTGGTCTTTACCTTTGAGCGGATTTTCAGCTTTAAGTTCTGCCTTTTTTGGGAGGTCTTTGGGAAGAGAGGTTTGGAATGAGATTGACATTGATAGGGTAAGGACTCCTGAATTAATGCTTGCAGCCTTTCTTTATAGAAATTACATAGTTTTGAAAAATAATTTAAAAATAGTTTAGTATTTCAATTTTCAGAAAAGATATATATGTATGTATGTTTTTGTCATATTTTTACCCCTGGATAGAAGAATATGGATGCTTCTGGGTTGTGGTGATCCAGCAAGACTATTTTGAAGTTGTGTTTTCTCCTCCTTTAACTTGACCTGGTTTGTTGAAAAATGCTCAGTCCTTTTAGGAGCAAGCAAGGGGGGCTAGTGGAATATCTTTGTTGAGTGTTGAGACACTGATGTCTGAATGCATTGGGGTAGTGTATCACTTTGATTATTTTAATTACAGAAAATATAGTAATACGAGAAGAAAACTGCATAATATAAGAACTACAGGCTCTATACTCAGTTTGGAGTTTAAATCCTGGCCCTTCAATGGCCATTAAACTGACTTGAGCAAGGCAATAATTTTTTTGGATCTCTGTTTTCTCACCAATAATGCAGAATTATCCCCATCTGCCTCATAGGGTTCTTTTGAAAATTTGATGGCATTAGAAATTTAATGATACGAGGTATTCAGAGTGCCTCACTCATGGTAGCTTTTTAATAAATGTTTGGTAAGGGAACTACAGAACATCACAGAAATGCAGTTGTAACCTGTTTTGTGCAATTAATACTCCAAATAATCTTGTTACTATTTTTTAAGAGAGAGATTTATTTATCTTAGAGCTCAAGCAGGAGGGGCAGGGGGAGAGGGAGAGAGAATCCCAAGGCGACTCTGTGCTTTGCCACCCAGGTGCCTTTTATATGGTTACTGTTTTTGTAATAAGTCACTGTCAAATGAAACAGAAATGGAACTTCTAAAAGTCTGGTGAGTTCTGTAATGTGAATAACTACTTGTAAGACAGCATTGAAATTGTTTTTTAGAAAAGCAGTGTACACCTGTATAAAATTTTGTTATAATGCAGTAATATTTTAGTATTTTCTCAAATTTGAAATGAATAGTGTGTTATATTCAGTTCAAAAAATCCTATAATATGAAATATTTAAAAACTTAGACCAAAAGTATATTTTACCTGCCTCCTTAGCTTTTGGGCCACTTTTCTTTGGAAATTGTATTTTATATCCTCTCCTTTAAATAAAAGAACAAAGTATATTAGCTCTTTTTAAAAAAAACATATTTTTCCTCTTTATAATTTTATATGAAAAAATAAATTTGGTTACTTTTTTCCTCTCACAGGCGCCAGGACTAGTGAGTAGAACACCCATAGCCAATTTGCATGAGCTTGGCTACACTGTTAACTCCTGGATTTCCTTCAGTCCTGTTAATTCATACGTGAACCCAGGGGTATTATTGCCCATTAGCCTTTCCTCACAGTTATTTTGTGAAAGTCAGAATTGATGTGTGAGTGTTGTGCACTCTTTGGAGACACAGTGCCTTGGACATACTGGGGTAAATTTTGTTCACAATTGGCATATAACAAAGTACCATAATCTGCCAGTGGCCTTGTTTATGTAATTGTCAGTAAAATTTCTGGTTCAGCAAAGACTTTTTATTATCCTTGAAACTTAACCTACAATGTGCCAAGAGTCAAGAAGAAATAATAGTGAATGCTGTGTACCTACTGTGTGTCAGACACGCTGCTGGATACTTTATAAATAGGATCTTTAATCCTCATAACTGCAAAATGGAGTGTATTCGTCATTTGATGGAGCTAAGGAAACTGCCCCAATCACACTGCTTTTGCCAGACTTCATAGCTGCAGCTCTCCCCACTTTTATATTCTATATTCATAGCGACCCCAATGGATCTAATGGAAATCAGAATGTATTTTGATAGAAAGTTAGTGATTCCCTTCTACTTAGTCTCCCCCCCACCCCGCCCTCACTGGAATAAATGAAGTGTGTTGTGGAGGAGTGGCAGAAAGATACTTAGATTTTCTCTAATGTTTTATGAAAATTAAGAGGAAAATTCAGACATATCCACAGCAAAGAGTGAGGGTAGTTAGTAGTTTGTGGGCAGAGTTTAGGTTAACCAGATTTCTGGAAGGACCATTGGATTTTTGAGTTTATTATTGTGATAGGATATTTGTGTGTGGTGGGGGTGGGGGAGTGGTGATGTGTGTGCTTGGCCCTCATAAAACTAGAGGGACAACAGATTTTTTTTCCCCCTCCATGACTGTATAGTTGAAGGCTTTCTTTTATCATTTTGCTGCCATATGTGTTTGTGAAAATCAGTTGCGTTGTAAAAATTCTTATTTCCTGGAAACCAGAAACCCATTCAGTAAGTGTCCCTGCCTTGACCACTTCCTCTTCGTTATTTCTAAATGATAGTGCTGCTCTCGTAGCATTCCAGACGTTCATCTAGCTAGGATTCCTTTTTCACATTTGCTCTTTGGTGCATTTTCTCCTGTTTTATTTTGTTTCTTTGTCCTGATTAGTTCACCAAGTATAATAGAGGAGACATTTGCTTTGTTTTTTTTCTCTAAAGCAAGTTATTTTAGAGGGAGAGTTTACTAGTGATAAGAGCTGTTTATGTCCTAAGCGATTGATTTGTAATTAATGTTGCCTGGGCTCTCACATGTTGGCAGAATTGGTAACAGCTTGCAGAATTTTTTAAATTCACTTTTCTTTTTGGTATTTTGACAATGTCATTCATATCTCATGAAAAAGTACCTCAGACAGGTTAAATGTGTTAAAACATGGAATGAGAAGGATGGAAGGAGACCCACTGCTGCCTAGAAACCTTGATCTTTTGCCAAAGTATTTAAACAATTTAGTGTTTTGGTTTCCTAGCTCCAAGCTGCTTCTCAAATCCCTTGCTAATTAATCCAGTTAATGCTTTGTAGACTTACTATATGCAGTGCTTTGGCTTGCTCGTCTATCGTTGAGAAGTCCGTTTTGTTTCTTGGAGCAAACCTAAGCTCTGTTCGGGTGCAGTGATACACAGGGGACTTGCTGACGTGAGTATACTTTTTTGTCTTTAAAACCATTGTTAATGTGAATGTATGTACATATATGTGCAGGTTCCCTGCTCTACCTAGTACTTAGGCTAGAAATTTCAAGATAAAAAACTGACACAAAATAGAAAACATGAATAGAAAACACTCTTTACACCAAACTAAAGAACTGATTAGCTATGTGAATGATGCAAATTATTCAACTTCTTCAAGCCTCAGTTTTCTCATCTGTAAAATGGGGAAAATAATCTTTCTTGCAGTGTTGTTGTTACAATAAAACGAGTATCTTAAATGCTTAGCAAGTGCCCAGCACTTGGTAAAATTCAGGAAATGATGACTTGCTTTTATTATTGTGTTATGATGTTGAATAAATTCTTTGGGTGCTTGCTAAAATTTGGAGGAGGTAGAGTCCTTTCATCAGTTTTTCTTTTGGCAAAGGAATTTCAAATGTCTTAATTTGTGTCCAGGATATAAAAATCAAGCACTCATTCTTTTAGCAGGGATAATAAGAAACACACAGCTGTATTCTGCTTCAAACTGTGGTTTTAAGATCCATTGATGTGAATTATCAGTACAGATGACGTTTTTTAAAAAAGTTGACAGGTAAATTTCTCTCATTTGCTCACTTGAAAGCTTAGGTACAAAAAAAAAAAAAAAAATACATGGGCTGTCCACCCACCCCTCTCCACCCCACCCTGCCAGTTAAATCAAACATGGATGCAAATTCAGGAAATTGTCACTGCTAGTGAAACTCATGATGACTTTTTGCTACCCCATTTCTGAAATCATATATTAAGCCTTTTAACCTCTGAGTATGTCCTAGTGATTCAGAATTAATAGGGTCCTCATTTGATCATTGGGGGAAATATCACCGCCCCCCTCCTGCCCAAGGATTTCAGAGAAGAAAATTGGCTGGCAAACCATGTTACATTCTAATTTTTTCCCCTATGTACGTTAACAACTTGGTGAACTATCACAAAGTTAAAACATCCATGTAATTCCCACCCAAGTCAAGAAATGGAACATTACTAGTATCTTATAAACCATTCTTACGTGTCTTTCCAATGAACACCCCCTCCATTCTCCCTAAAGAGAACCATTATCTTCTAACAGCATTGATCATTTTTGCCTGGCTTTGAATACATGTAAGTGGAATCATATAAATAGTCATGAGGGTAATTTGGGTTTCTTTTGCTAAACATTGAATTTATGAGATTATTTTTGCTGTGTGGTCCTGTGATTTGCTTGTTTCATTCATTGCTGTATGGTGTTCCATTACCTGAATATGCCGTAATTGATCCATTCTATTGTCGATAGACATTAATGTTTCCCCTTTGTTTGGGCTATTTCTAGTAACGTGGCCATATGTCATTATTGTGACTATCTGGTGCTTACGTACTCACATTTCTGTTCTGGTAATGTAATTAGGAGTGAAATGGCTAGGTCACAGTGTATGTTTAATGTTAGCATAAAATGCCAAGCAATTTTCCAATGTGGTTGATCCAATTTGCGTCCCACCGATGTGAGAGATTCTGTTGCTCTTCACCAACACTTAATAGAAAATGTCTCTTCAATTTTTGCCTTTCTCGGTGGTTGTATAGTATATTTCATTTGGGTTTTAGTTTGCATTTTCCTGATTACTAATGAAGTTGAACATCTTTTAATATATTTATTGGTTATTTGGGTATTTTTTTTTTAAGTTCTTTGTGTATTTAAAGCCCTTTGTATTTATATATGTTACAGTTCTCTTCTGTGGTTTATCTTTCCACTTTTGATGGAGTCTTTTGATGAATAGAAATTTTTACTTTTTATGTAGTCAATTTATTAATAATTTTCTTTATGCTTAATCCTTTTTGTGTTCTATTTTAAAACCCTTTTCCTATTCCAGGGATTTAAAAGATTTTCTCCTGTATTCTAGAGGTTTTTAACATTTAATTTTACCTTTCACATGTAGTCTGCAATTCACCTGGAATTGACCTTTCCTTTCCTTTCCTTTCCTTTCCTTTCCTCTTTCCTTTCCTCTTTCCTTTCCTCTTTCCTTTCCTCTTTCCTTTCCTCTTTCTTTTCCTCTTTCTTTCCTTTCCTTTCCTCTTTCTTTCCTTTCCTCTTTCTTTCCTCTTTCTTTCCTGCTATAAGGTATAGGGTGGCAGTGGCAAAAAAAAAAAAAAAAAATGTTGCTGACTCCCTGCTGTATATGATTTTAATTCTGTGAAATTTTTGGGACTTGGTTTTCGGCCCAGAATTTGGTTAATTTTTGTAAATGTTCCACGTGTACTTTAAAATCAAGTATATTGTGTGGTTGTGGTTATAGTGTTCTGTCTATGTCAGGTTGATATTTTTCCATTCATCTATGCCCTTACCAATTTTTTGTCTTCTTGTTCTTTCACTTGCAGAAGAAATGTATATTAAAATCTCATTCTGTGATTGTGGTTGTTTTTTCATTTATCCTTGTAGTTCTGTCAACATTTGTTTTTTGTATTTTATGTGGCTTTATTGTGGTTGCATACTAATTTAGAATGATTTCTTCCTAGTAAATTGAACCTTTTATTATGAAATATTATGAAATAACTTCTTATATTTAGTAATGATTTTTGTCTTAAAGTTTACCTCATCTGATATTTTAAAAATGAGATATAATTTATATACCATAAAATTCACCATTTAAAGTGTACTCGTCAGTGGTTTTGTAGTATATCCACAGGGTTGTACAATCATCACCACTACCTAATTCTAGAACATTTTTATCCTTAAAAAGAAACCCCATGCCAATTAGCAATCTCTGCTCTTTCTCTTTCTCCCCATCCCTTGGCAACTATTAATCTACTTTCTGTCTTTATGGATTTGCCTATTCTGGACATTTCATATGAATGGAATCATATAATATGTGGCCTTTTATGGGGTTTCTCTACTTTCACGTAGCATAATGTTTTTGAGATTCATCCATGTTATAGCATGTATTATTACTGCATTCCTTCTTATGGCTGAATAATATTTCATATGGCCCACCCTAATCTCAACTCCTTCCTCTCTTAAAATATTATCACTATCCTAACTTTATAGTGATCACTTTCTATTTTTCTTTATCATTTTATCACTCAGATGTGCCTCTTAGGCAGCATAGTTTAGTCTTGACCATTTAAAGATTTTTAATGTGTCACTTTATTTATTTTAAAGATTTTATTTTTTTTAAAGAGTGTGAACAGGGAGAGGGGCAGAGGGGGAAGGAGAGAATCTCAAGCAGACTCTGCTGAGTGCAGAGCCCAAAGCCAGGATTGATCCCACTACCCCAAGATCGTGACCTGAGCTGAAACCAAGAGTCGGACGCTTAACCATCAGCCACCCAGGTGCCCCTAAATTTCTTTTAAACTAGAAGCTTACCTTCCATCGCTTTCTTTTCACTGAAATTTATCTGTTGAAGAACACCAGGCATGTGACTTGTAGCGGTTCCCAAAGTCAGTATTTTGCTGATTGTGTACTCAGTGTGCACTTTAACATGTTCCTCTCTCCTTTGTATTTTTTGCAAATTGGTTGTTGGGTCTAAAGGCTTGATTGGAATCATGTTTGATCTCTTTGTCAGGACATAGGTGGTGGTATGTTTTTTCATGTGGAGACATCTAATGTCTAGGTACCTCTGTTTTTATGTTAAAAGCCGTTGTTGCTCACTGTCTAGATCTGTTTATAGTAGGACTGCTTTTTACAAGGAGACACTATCCCTTGTTTACTATTTGGTAAATGTGTTACTGGTCTTGGGTAAAGGCAGGATAAATGGTTGTTTCTTTCCCTTTATTTACCAGTTTTCAAGATAATGAATTAGTTTGTATTTTTCTGCTTCTTGCATGCCTGGTAATCTTTAATTGGATGCCAGAAATAGTGAATTTACCTTGTTGGGTGCTGGATATTTTTGTATTCCTATAAATATTAGTGACCTTTGTTCTGGGACACAGTTAATTTACTTGGAAACAATTTGATCCTTTTGGGTTGTGCTTTTAAGATTTGTTAGGGCCAAAGCAGTATTTAATCTGGGACTAATTATTCCCTACTACTGAGGCCAGACCCTTCTTTGTACTCTATCTGGTGCCCAGTGAATCATGAGTGTTTTTCCAGTCTAGCTGGAAGGAACAGTCACTATTCTTGGCCATATATGAGTGTGGGCACTGTTCCCTCCAGTTCTCTTGGATGATTCTTTCCTCTCCTTGGGTAGTTTCCTCACATGCACGTGCAGATCAGCACTGTCCTGATTATTCAAGGGAGCCTCTGAAGGTTTCCAGAATTCTCTGTGCAGCTGTTTCCTTTTTGGTATTCTTCCCTGCTAACTCTAGCCACTTTGAGTTCCCTTTACCCCCTTAGCTGTGTCTCTTCAATTCAAGGAGTCTGATGGGATCCTCCTGGCTTTACCCTCCTGTGCTTTGGCCTGGAGACTTGCTGTAGGCAGGAAGCTGGTGCAGTTGTAGGCTTACTTCATGTGTTTCTCATTCTCAGGGACCACTGTTGTTTATTTCCTGATATCCAGTGTCTTGAAAACTCTTTGTTTCATGTTTTTGTTTGTTGTTGTTCAGGTAGGAGGTAAATTCTGTCTCTATTACTATTCCATTGTGACCCAAAGCCAGGTGATTTTACTAGACAATGTGATGGTTGGATGTTCTGGGTAAGTATTCTCAGGTGCTAGGTGTGCTTTTTCAATATGTGATTTCAAGTCTTTTTCTAAATTTTGAAAGTTTTCTTGAATTATTTTAGTATTTCCTTGCTTTTTGTTTTCTTCTTTTTGTCTTTTCTTATGTATCTGTTTGATTTTCTTTGCCTCTCTTCGATATTTGCTACTTTATTTAGAATTCTTTTTATCTATTTCCTCACTTTTGGAAATGACCCACCCCCCTTCTGTTTCTCTTCAGGCATTATCTGTTCTGTTTGGTTTTTGTGCTTTCTCTAATTAGTTTTCATATCCTTTTTTCCTTTTAATTCTGATTCTTCCCTGAGTTCTTTACCTCATTTGTACATTTTTATAATTCTGTCTTCTGTTCTTTCATGTCTATACAATTTTCTTAATGTATTTTAAATATTTTGAAATAGAAAGTTACAGTTTTGGTTATTATGTGGTCCTGTCTTTCTGGCTGTAGGGATATAAGTCGGAATCTTATTCTGATTTGTCTCATTGTAACTTCCTATGGGATTTTCTTTTCTTTTTTTGAAATGATACTTACTTAGGGAGAGAGAGCAGGGGTGGGGGTAGAGGGAGAGAGAGAATCTTTTTTAAAAAAAGATAGTTGGGATGCCTGGGTGGCTCAGCCATTCAGTGTCTGCCTTCAGCTCAGGTCATGACCCCGGGGTCCTGGGATCGAGCCCTGCATTGGGCTCCCTGCTCAGCAGGAAGCCTGCTTCTCCCTCTTACACTACCCCTGCTTGTGTTCCCTCTCTCGCTATCTCTCTCTCTGTCAAATAAATAAATAAAATCTTTAAAAATAAATAATAAAAAAGATACTTACTTTTTTTGAGCGAGAGAGAGCGCATGTGAGCAAGGAGGAAGGAGGGTGGGAATGGGAGGGGGGAAGAATCTCAAGCAGACAGCGCTGACCACAGAGCCTGACGTGGGGCTCAATCTCATGACCCTGAGATCATGACCTGAGCCAAAACCAAGAGTTGGATACTTAACCACCTAGGCACCCTAGGGAGAGAGAGAATCTTAAGCAGGCTCCATGTCCAGGGCAGGGCTCGATCTCATAGCCCTGATATCATGAACTGCGCTGAACCTATGGCATTTTCTCTTAACACGTTTTTCTTGCTCATTTTTATGTGAAATTAATTTTCCTGTAATGTTAGGAGGAGGAGCAGTTAGGTGGTTTTTTTTTTAATTTAATTTTATTATGTTATGTTAATCACCATATATTACATCATTAGTTTTTGATGTAGTGTTCCATGATTCATTGTTTGCATATAACACCCAGTGCTCCATTCAATACGTGCCCTCTTTAATACCCATCACCAGGCTAACCCATCCCTCTACCCCCCTACCCTCTAGAACCCTCAGTTTGTTTCTCAGTCCATAGTCTGACATGGTTCGTCTCCACCTCCGATTTCCCCCCCTTCATTTTTCCCTTCCTACTATCTTCTCTTTTTTTTTTTAAACATATAATGTATTATTTGTTTTAGAGGTACAGGTCTGTGATTCATCAGTCTTACACAATTCACAGCACTCACCATAGCACATAACCTCCCCAATGTCTATCACCTAATCACCCCATCCCCCCCCACCACTCCAGCAACCCTGTTTGTTTCCTGACATTAAGAATTCCTCATATCCGTGAGATCATATGATACATGTCTTTCTCTGATTGACTTATTTTGCTTAGCATAATACCCTCTAGTTCCAACCACGTTGTTGCAAATGGCAAGATTTCGTTTTTTGTTTTTTGTTTTTTTGTTTTTTGATGGCTGCATAATATTCCATTGTATATATATACCACATCTTTTTTATCCATTCATCTGTCGATGGACATCTTGGCTCTTTCCGTAGTTTGGCTATTGTGGACACTGCTGCTATAAACATTGGGGTGCATGTAGCTGTTTGGATCCCTACATTTGTATCTTTGGGGTAAATACCCAGTAGTGCAATTACTGGGTCGTACGGTAGCTCTATTTTAAACTTTTTGAGGAACCTCCATACTGTTTTTCCAGAGTGTCTGCACCAGCTTGCATTCCCCCCAACAGTGTAGGAGGGTTCCCCTTTCTCCGCATCCCCGCCAACATCTGTCGTTTCCTGACTTGTTAATTTTAGCCATTCTGACTGGTGTGAGGTGGTATCTCATTGAGGTTTTGATTTGGATTTCCCTGATGCCAAGCGATGTTGAGCACTTTTTCATGTGTCTGTTGGGCATTTGGATGTCTTCTTTGCAGAAATGTCTGTTCATGTCCTCTGCCCATTTCTTGATTAGATTATTTGTTCTTTGGGTGTTGAGTTTGATAAGTTCTTTATAGATTTTGGATACTAGCCCTTTATCTGATATGTCATTTGCAAATATCTTCTCCCATTCTGTCGGTTGTCTTTTGGTTTTGTTGACTGTTTCCTTTGCTGTGCAAAAGCTTTTTATCTTGATGAAGTCCCAATAGTTCATTTTTGCCCTTGCTTCCCTTGCCTTTGGCGATGTTTCTAGGAAGTAGTTGCTGTGGCTGAGATCAAAGAAGTTGCTGCCTGTGTTCTCCTCTAGGATTTTGATGGACTCCTGTCTCACATTTAGGTCTTTCATCCATTTTGAGTCTGTTTTTGTGTGTGGTGTAAGGAAATGGTCCAGTTTCATTCTTCTGCTTGTGGCTGTCCAATTTTCCCAACACCATTTGTTGAAGAGACTTTTTTCCATTGGACATTCTTTCCTGCTTTGTCAAAGATTAGTTGACCATAAGAGTTGAGGGTCCATTTCTGGGCTCTCTATTCTGTTCCATTGATCTATGTGTCTGTTTTTGTGCCAGTACCATACTGTCTTGATGATGACAGCTTTGTAATAGAGCTTGAAGTCTGGAATTCTGATGCCACCAGCTTTGCTTTTCTTTTCCAACATTCCTCTGGCTATTTGGGGTCTTTTCTGGTTCCACACAAATTTTAGGATTATTTGTTCCATTTCTTTGAAAAAAGTTGATGGTATTTTGATAGGGATTGCATTGAATGTGTAGATTGCTCTAGGTAGCATTGACATTCACAATATTTGTTCTTCCAACCATGAGTGTGGAACGTTTTTCCATGTCTTTGCGTCTTCCTCAATTTCTTTCATGAGTATTCTATAGTTTCCTGAGTACAGATTTTTTCCTCTTTGGTTAGATTTATTCCTAGGTATCTTATGGTTTTGGGTACAATTGTAAATGGGATCGACTTCTTAATTTCTCTTTCTTCTGTCTTGTTGTTGGTGTATAGAAGTGCAACTGAGGGACGCCTGGGTGGCTCGGTCGGTTAAGTGGCTGCCTTCGGCTCAGGTCATGATCCCAGGGTCCTGGGATCGAGTCCCACATTGGGCTCCTTGCTCGGCAGGGAGCCTGCTTCTCCCTCTGCCTGCCTCTCCCCCTGCTTGTGTTCTGTCTCTCTCTCTGACAAATAAATGAATAAAATCTTAAAAAAAAAAAATGCAGCTGATTTCTGTGCATTGATTTTATATCCTGCCACTTTACTGAATTCCTGTATGAGTTCTAGCAGTTTTGGGGTGGAGTCTTTTGGGTTTTCCACATAAAGTATCATATCTGCAAAGAGTGAGAGTTTGACTTCTTTGCCGATTCGGATGCCTTTTATTTCTTTTTGTTGTCTGATTGCTGTGGCTAGGACTTTCAGTACTATGTTGAATAGCAGTGGTGATAGTGGACATCCCTGCCGTGTTCCTGACCTTAGGAGGAAAGCTCTCAGTTTTTCCCCATTGAGAATGATATTCGCTGTGGGTTTTTCATAGATGGCTTTTATGATATTGAGGTATGTACCCTCTATCCCTACACTGTGAAGAGTTTTAATCAAGAAAGGATGCTGTACTTTGTCAAATGCTTTTACTGCATCTATTGAGAGGATCATATGGTTCTTGTTCTTTCTTTTATTTTTTTTATTTTTTAAAAGATTTTATTTATTTATTTGACAGAGAAGGAGAGAGAGAGAGAACACAAGCAGGGGGAGAGGCAGGCAGAGGGAGAAGGAGAAGCAGGCTCCCTGCTCAGCAATGTGGGGCTCGATCCCAGGACCCTGGGATCATGACCTGAGCCGAAGGCAGACGCTTAACCGACTGAGCCACCCAGGTGCCCCCGTTCTTTTTTTTATTAATGTATTGTATCACATTGATTGATTTGCGGATGTTGAACCAGGGATAAATCCCACTTGGTCGTGGTGAATAATCCTTTTAATGTACTGCTGGATCCTATTGGCTAGTATTTTGGTGAGAATTTTTGCATCCATGTTCATCCAGGGATATTGGTCTGTAATTCTCCTTTTTGATGGGGTCTTTTTCTGATTTTGGGATCAAGGTAATGCTGGCCTCATAAAATGAGTTTGGAAGTTTTCCTTCCATTTCTATTTTTTGGAACAGTTTCAGAAGAATAGGTATTAATTCTTCTTGAAATGTTTGGTAGAATTCCCCTGGGAAGCCATCTGGCCCTGGGCTCTTGTTTGTTGGGAGATTTTTGATTACTGCTTCAATTTCCTTAGTGGTTATGGGTCTGTTCAGGTTTTCTATTTCTTCCTGGTTCAGTTTTGGTAGTTTATACATCTCTAGGAATGCATCCATTTCTTCCAGATTATCTAATTTGCTGGCATATAGTTGCTCATAATATGTTCTTATAATTGTTTGTATTTTTTTAGTGTTGGTTGTGATCTCTCCTCTTCCATTCATGATTTTATTTGGGTCATTTCTCTTTTCTTTTTGATAAGTCTGGCCAGGGGTTTATCAGTCTTATTAATTCTTTCAAAGAACTAGCTCCTGGTTTCGTTGATCTGTTCTACTGTTCTTTTGGTTTCTATTTCATTGATTTCTGCTCTGATCTTTATTATTTCTCTTCTCCTGCTGGGTTTAGGCTTTATTTGCTGTTCTTCAGCTCCTTTAGGTATAGGGTTAGGTTGTGTATTTGCAACCTTTCTTATTTCTTGAGAAAGGCTTGTATTGCTATATACTTTCCTCCTAGGACCACCTTTGCTGCTTCCCAAAGATTTGGAACAGTTGTGTTTTCATTTTCATTTGTTTCCATGAATTTTTTAAATTCTTCTTTAATTTCCTGGTTGACCCATTCATTCTTTAGTAGGATGCTCTTTAGCCTCCATGTATTTGAGTTCTTTCCGACTTTCCTCTTGTGATTGAGTTTTAGTTTCAAAGCATTGTGGTCCGAAAATATGCAGGGAATGATCCCAATCTTTTGGTACCGGTTGAGACCTGATTTGTGACCTACGATGTGATCTATTCTGGAGAATGTTCCATGGGCACTAGAGAAGAATGTGTATTCTCTTGCTTTGGGATGGAATGTTCTGAATATATCTGTGAAGTCCATTTGGTCCAGTGTGTCATTTAAAGTCTTTATTTCCTTGTTGATCTTTTGCTTAGATGATCTGTCCGTTTCAGTGAGGGGGATGTTAATGTCTCCTACTATTATTGTATTGTTGTTGATGTGTTTCTTTGATTTTGTTATTAATTGGCTTATATAATTGGCTGCTCCCATGTTAGGGGCACAGATATTTAAAATTGTTAGATCTTCTTGTTGGATAGACCCTTGAAGTATGATATAGTGTCCTTCCTCATCTCTTATTACAGTCTTTGGTTTAAAATCTAATTTGTCTGAAAGAAGGATTGCCACCTCAGCTTTCTTTTGATGTCCATTAGCATGGTAAATGGTTTTCCACCCCCTCACTTTCAATCTGGGGGTGTCTTTGGGTCTCAAATGAGTCTCTTGCAGACAGCATATTGATGGGTCTTGTTTTTTTATCCAATCTGATAGCCTGTGTCTTTTGATTGGGGCATTTAGCCCATTTACATTCAGGGTAACTATTGAAAGATATGAATTTAGTGCCATTGTATTGCCTGTAAGGTGACTGTTACTCTCTATTGTCTCTGTTCCTTTCTGGTTTATGTTACTTTTAGGTTCTCTCTTTGCTTAGAGGACCCCTTCCAATATTTCTTGTAGGGCTGGTTTCGTGTTTGCAAATTCTTTTCATTTTTGTTTGACCTGGAAGCTTTTTATCTCTCCTTCTATTTTCAGTGACAGCCTAGCTGGATATAGTATTCTTGGCTGCATATTTTTCTCATTTAGTGCTCTGAATATATCATGCCAGTCCTCTCTGGCCTGCCAAGTCTCTGTGGATAGGTCTGTTGCCAGTCTAATGTTTCTACCATTTTAGGTTACAGACCTCTTGTCCTGAGCTGCTTTCAGGATTTTCTCTTTGTGTCTGAGACTTGTAAGTTTTAGTATTAGATGTCGGGGTGTTGACCTATTTTTATTGATTTTGAGGGGGTTTCTCTGTGCCTCCTGGATTTTGATGCCTGTTTCCTTCCCCAAATTAGGGAAGTTCGCTGCTATAATTTGCTGCAATATACCTTCTGCCCCTCTCTCTCTTTCTTCTTCTTCTGGGATCCCAATTATTCTAATATTGTTTCGTCTTATGGTATCACTTATCTCTTGAATGCTGCCCTCATGATCCAGTAGTTGTTTATCTCTCGTTTTCTCAGCTTCTTTATTCTCCATCATTTGGTCTTCTATATCATTAATTCTCTCTTCTGCCTCATTTATCTTAGCAGTTAGAGCCTCCATTTTTGATTGTACCTCATTAATAGCATTTTTGATTTCGACTTGGTTAGATTTTAGTTCTTTTATTTCTCCAGAAAGGGTTTCTCTAGTATCTTCCATGCTTTTTTCAAGCCCAGCTAGTATCTTTAAAATCGTCATTCTGAACTCTGGTTCCAACATCTTGCTAATGTCCGTATTGATTAGGTCCCTGGCAGTCGGTACTGCCTCTTGTTCTTTTTTTTGAGGTGAGTCATTTTGTCCAGAGGAGAATAGATGAGTGAGAGAACAAAATGCTAACAGGGTAACAATGACCCCAGAAAAATATACACTAAACAAATCAGAAGAGTCCTGAAACCAGGGGAAAAGAAAGGGAAAGAAAGAAAAAAGAAAAGAAAAAAAAAGAATATGGTCAAATATGATAAGGCTGGTGCATAGATCAGTGCCACACACTAAATTTTGGGCGTATTTTGGTCTGTTAGAAGAAACTGCCTCCCAAAATTAAAAAAAAAAACAACAAACTTCTTTATGTACAAAAATAAGGGTAAATACGATGAAGGGATGGAATGTGACTGTGAAGATGAAAATTATAAAAGATTTTATAAAAGGAATTGATAAGTTGGTTAAAAAAAAGGGAGAGAATGTGATCAGGCAGGAGACTAGAACAAAACCATACACTAGAGATTTATGGTATATTTTGGTCTGTTAGAAGAAACCGTATCCCAAAATTTTAAAGAGAGAACAACATACACACACACACACACACACACACACACCAAAAATAAGGTTAACTACAATGAAGGGATAGATTATGACTCTAAAAATGAAAAATAAAAAAGTTTAAAAAAAGGGATTTAGATAAGATGTTGGTTGAAAAAGGGAAAAAGAAAAATTCAAAAAAAAAATAGAAAAAGAAAAAAAAGAAAATTAAAAAAATTAACTTTGAAAGACTAAAGAATCAAGGGGGGGAAAAAGTCATGAATTCTATGTGCAGTATTCCCCTAGCGCTGGAGTTCTGCCGTTCTCATTGATCAGTAAACTTCGTCTTGGCTGGCTATTCTTGCTGATCTTCTGGGGGAGAGGCCTGTCGCAGTGGTTCTCAAATGTCTTTGCTGGAGGTGGAATTGTCCTGCCCTGGCCGGGGCGGGCTAAGTAATCTGCTTGGGTTTGCTCTCAGTAGCTTTTGTTCCCTGCAAGCTTTCCGTGCTGCTTTGGAGGATGAGAGTGAAAATGTCGGCCTCCCAATCTCCGCCTGGAGGAGCTGAGAGCTCGGGGCCCCACTCCTCAGTGAGTCCCCCGAGAAAAGCAGTCAATCACTCCTGTCTTTGTGGTCTCTGGGTGCACTCCGTGCTCACCTGGCCTGTGACCGAGCGTTTCTGTCTCTGGCACACGACCCCGTGTGGAGTCTCCAAACCCAGCCGATTCCTGCGGTGCGCTCATGCGCTGCTCCTCCTGGGGGAGGGAGGGGATTCTCCCCGATCTGTCACTTGTTGGGTCCCTGCTGGAAGAGGAGTGGCCTGACTGTGCCGCGGATCATGGTTTATGGGAACCCCGAGCTGAGAGCCCACTCCTCGGCTCCGTCGTTACAGCCGGCTTCCCCGCTCCGATACCTGGGAGCTCTGCCGCACTCAGGCCCCCTGGTCTTTCTGTGACCCCGAGGGTCCTGAGACCACACTGTCCCAGCGAGGGTTCCATCCCCCGCTTAGCCACTGGAGCGCCGTCCCTCAGCGGAGCAACCTTCTCAAAGTTCGGATTTTGTGCTCCACTGCTCTATCACTTGCCGGTAGCGGCTGACGGAGGCTCCCGCCCCCCGCTGTCTATCCTCCTGAGTATCGCCTCGGATTCACTTCTCCGCACGTTCTACCTTCCAGAAAGTGGTCACTTTTCTGTTCAGAGAGCTGCTGCTATTCTTTTCTTCAGTCTCCTGTTGAGTTTGTAGGTATTCAGAATGGTTTGATACCTATCTAGCTGAATTCCTGGGACCAGACGAAATTTAGGTCTCCTACTCCTCCGCCATCCTGCTCCCGGCCCTCTCCAGTTAGGTGGTTTTATAACTTCACTGGACTCTGTCTTCTGTTATTTCATGTGGTGGTTAAAAGTATATAGTGGTTTGCTGTGTAATTTCTCTTGGTCTGTCCTATTCTCCCACTTTTATCTGAACCTTCTCTTTGCTTCATCTCTATTTTCTCTGTTCAGTTTTACGGTTCCACTTCCAGCAGTTTCCCTTTAGTGGAGACCCTTATCCCTTACATGAGGATTTGGAGTTTCAAAAACTGTGCTGCTGTCCACAAGCCTCCTCCCCAGGATATCCTTTTCATCTTTGATATTTTCATTGGGTATAAAAATCTAGTTATCTGCAGTTATTTTTCCCTCCAAATCTTAAAACTGTTATCTCATTGTCTTCTGGCTTCTATTGTTTCTACTGGAAAGTCAGTGATAAGTCTTATTATTGTTCCTTCAGTGGTAATTTTCTTTCTTTTTTTCTGGCCGCTTTGAAGATTTTCCTCTTCATCTTTTGTTTTCAACAGTTGTGCTATGTTGTGTTGCTTTGTATTTGTCCTACTTGAAATCTGGAGTACTGCTTGAATCTAGGATTTGATTTTTGTCGTTAATTTTGGGTAATTCTCACCATTACTTACCTATTGCTTGTAATCCTAGTCCTCTCCACCTGTAAGCAGTGTTATTTTAGTGTCTGTGTTTTTTAACACCATTATTTGAATCTCTTCCGGGTCTGTTTTTCTTGCCTGTGGGACCCTGTAGTTTTCAGTCACTTTACTTTTGTTCCTGTTTTCTTGGTGGTGGTTTTGTTTGAGTGCCAGTTATTATATATTCAAAACTGTAGATCTATTTTAAGGCCTAGAGTAAGGATTTACATTTATTTTTGGCATTTAGGCTAGGAGCACTAGCAGTCTCCCATCCCTTTACCCCATCCTTCCTTCTCTCCCAATCAGAGATTTAGATGATTTGAAGATGTGCTTTAGTCTTTGTGAGGATTCATCTATTTCCTTTTCACTTTTCTCATGAGAAGTTCTAATTATCTGGGGTCCCAACCCAAAGCCCAAGGTGCTTCCTGGGACCTCCTCCCTTTTATAGGCTCTGAATTCCAGTTTTGTCCTCTTAACCTGTTCGTGATTTGAAAACTCTGAACAGCTTTTAGCCTCTTACTTGCTTCTCCTGGAATCAGTCCATGTCTTTAGGAGAAATGTGGCCTCAAATGCTAGAATAATTTTTTTTTTGAAGATTTCTTCTCCTGGATCTTGGCTCAGTGTAATTTGATACTTTTTTGGTAATTCTTTGATGCCTTTGAACAGTTGCTCTTTTTTATATTTTATTCATCTGTTCTATTTTCTGAATAGAAACATTGATCTAAATCCTAATTCACCTTAACTGGAGTGGAAATCCAGCTAGCTTTTTAAAAAGGAGCCCTTTATTCAGGCAGTGGTTTGTTATAATGTATCCTAATCCTAACATTTGCTCTTTGAGGCTGATGGTATCATCCCCATTTTCCTTATGAGGAAACTGATGCCTAAATAGGTTAATGAAGTTGTCCAAGGTCACAACAAAATCTTTACCTTACCTTAAGGCACTAAATAATTCCGTTCCAGGCGACCTTCTCTATCAGACTTTGGACGTTAGGATAACAAGTACTTTGGTATTATATGGTAGGTATGCAGGAAATCTAAGTGATAGAGAAATGAGTCCAAAGAGGATGAGTGTTATGTGGGTGTATATATATGGAATGTAAACTATAGAAAAACCTATAATTAATTTTGTGTGCATGAATAATTGGGTGTGAATCCTCCCACACAATCAGTTAAGTTGTATTTAGCTATTTTTCAATGTAAAAATCATCTTCCAAGTATTTGTCATACATTACAGGCTTTGATTTCTTGTTGAATCTGTGTATAATTTTCCATCCATACTGTGTGATTAATCATGGGTTTGTTAGAATTACAGAAATTATTTTCCAGCTTTAAGTTGCATTTAAATTATTTTAGAGTTGTACTTTGTACTTTGTTATCTGTTTACATACTGCTTGGGATCATATTCAGTTTGGGAGAGGAGTTGTTAAAGTATTTCATGGTAGATCTCCAACTAAGAGAATCTAGTTGTTGTTTGAACCTTTTATCTGATGCGAAGTCACCTGCATTCACATTTCTTTGGCACTTCTTCCATGGAGAAGGCCACTGCAAGCCATGTGGCAACAGGCAAAGATACAGAATTCTCTTCAGGAAGGAGCAGTGAAAAATTGGGTACAAAATTTCAATCAACCACATCTTCCTTTCCAGATGAGACTTTCATGTGATAAGTGTATATAATCTTGTAGAATTGGAGCTAGTTTACCTTATTGATTCTAGAACACATTTTCTCCCATAGTTTAATGTCTGAAGTCCTGATGCATCTACAGTAGATGGGATCTTGTAATCACTGCAAGCCACGCAGCTGTTCTGATGTCATTGCCCAGGCATGGACGAACTTGGCTTTGAGTCCTGGTGGTACGATGAGACACCTGCAACTATTGACATTTCAGGATCATTTGAGAAAGTAACATGAGGCATGATTTTAATCTGAAAACTTTCTGTTGACCTATTCTTGCAAGATCAGCATCTATTACAGGATGGGTGTCAGCAGCTTGGGAAAAAGTCTCGGAGGCAGAAGCGAAACATTTAATTTTGTTTTGGAAAAGCTGCATTATTAAGTACTCCTCATAGCACAATGGGTGATACTGTGTGGAAAACCTGGATTAAGGACTCTGAGCTGAAAAGCGATTCAAAAGAGTTGCTTTCTGATGTGAAAAAGTTTTAGGAATACTTTGACTAATTTATTGTGCTTGTATTTTATGTTTTATGTGTGCACAGTGGTGTCAGATTAAAAAAAATTTGTTCTAAACTGAACAACTTAATTTTACATAAGAAACCATTGTACCATAATTTAATTTTCCCTCCTTTTTTTGGTGGGGGGGGAAGATAGTAATAGACTGGTGCATCTTACTCTCAGTGGTTTCTTAGATTCTATGAAGTACAATAACTTGCTTCTTGCATACTTAAAAGATGTTCAGTATTTATTGGGTAAACAGAGCCAAGGTTTCTTTCTTAGAAGACCTTACAGTGCATGCCTTGAGATTAAATTTGAACTAAGTTTATTTATTCTAGTTTTAAATAAGATTTATAAAAGATGGGTTAGTAATACTAGTGTTCTTTTTTTTTTTTTTTTAAAGATTTTATTTATTTGAGAGAGAGGAAGAGAGAGAGAGAGAGAGCACATGGAGGGGGGAGGGTTAGAGGGAGAAGCAGACTCCCCGCTGAGCAGGGAGCCCAATGCGGGACTTGATCCCGGGACTCCAGGATCATGACCTGAGCCAAAGGCAGTTGCTCAACCAACTGAGCCACCCAGGCACCCAATACTAGTATTCTTGAACTGAAATTTCATCCCATTGTTTGGTACCACACAGTGAAGTTAACCTTTTTCTCTAAAAGGGTAATCTTTTGGTAAGGAGATGAGTTTTGTTTTATTTTCTTTCTTTTTTTTTTTTCTAATTTAATCTTATATTGGGAGTAGATGGCTAAAACGTCTTTTGAAACAAAATAACAGTTTATAGTAGTAGATAGGGAGGTATGCTGGTGTCAGAAAAACAGTTGGATGATATATATATAAGAACACATATGGAAGAATATTTTTGACATCTTTTCTTCTTTCACTTTGTGGCCCTCTCAGTTTTGAAGTTACTTATGTGATTTTTTTTTTTTTTTTTTAAAGATTTTATGTATGTATTTGAGAGAGAGAGAGCATGAACTGGGGTGGGGGTGCTGAGCAGGGAGCGTGATGTGGGGCTCGATCCCAGGACCCTGAGATCATGACCTGAGCCAAAGGCAGATGCTTAACAAACTGAGCCACACAGGTGTCCTGAAGTTACCTATGTGTTTTGAATTTAAATTATATACATTATAAAAAAAGTTAATGATATACAATCTCTAGGTGATTTTCCAGATCTAAACCTTGTTAATAGCAAATCAAGAACATGCCTTCTTCACATTCCGTTCAGCAAACCATTAATGATGCATTGTGGTAGAATTTACAGAGATGAGTTGAGCACTCCTCTGCCTTCAGAGAACTTTAAATCTCTTGTAGGCAGGTGGTTGGGAGTTAAAGGTATTGGTATCCCCACTCTGGATTTGAGTGGCATTGTGGTTTAGAGGTCAATAGCATAACTTCTGGAGTGTGTCTAGATCTAAGTTTGAATCCTGATGTTCTCCTTTGTCAACTTCTGCAAAGGGACTTTCTCCAAGTGCAGCTTCTTCAATAGAGTGGTGGTTGTGAGCACCTAGCACATTGTAGAAGTTCAGTAACTGTTATTTGATGCTGTATCGTATTCCTCATTCTTACCATCAGAATTCTCATCTGCATTTCAGTGGCGTGAAAGAACTTTGATGTCAAATAGACCTGGTAGGATTCCAGTCTGTCTCTGACATTTATTAGGTGTGTGGAATTACACTGTTTACTTGAAGGCTCCTCTTGAATTTCTCCTTCTGGATATCATAGACTGAACTTAGGCTCTTGCCCTCCAACTTGGCTCCTTCTACAGCTTTCCCATCTTAGAGCTGTTTGTATCAAAAACCTGGGAGTCATTCTGTCTTTGTCTCCTCTCACTCATTCATCTTTCATGTCCAGTTCTGTCTCTTGCCTCAAGTCTGCTAACTTCTCTCCCGTTGCCATCACCTGCATCGAAGCCTGTACCATTTCTCACTCAGACTGTTGCTGGGGCTGCCTAACTAAACTTATATTCAGCTTTGCCTAATTACAGTCCATTCTCCATGGAATAGCTAGAGTAATTTTTGGTAAAACATATCTGATCCTCTTTCCTCCCTCCCACTCCTTGTTCAGAACTTTTCAGTGGCTTCCTTTTACACCTGAATAAAGTCCAGAGTCCTTCATGTGCCCCGTGAGACCCGGCATGGCTTGGCACCAGAGTCTTCTGGCTTCGTTTCCCTTGTGTTCAGTGATTGTTACACTGGCCTTCTTTTATTTCTTCTTTTGACCCAAATTCCTTCCTGTCTCAAGCATGGCTCTAGTCAGTGCTGTTCCTGCCCTCCACCCATACCACTTTTCCCCACTTTTGTCTAATTCCTTTGCATCCTTGAAGTCTATGCTCATGTGATACTTCTTTTGGAAACTTTTAAAAATCTCTCAGTCTAAGTTGGATCTCTCTGTTATGTGCTGTCATAGCATGCCGTGCTTTTTCTTTGTAGCACTTACCTCCCATTTAAGATCTTCTTTCCATGGAATCTAGCTTTTTGAGGGCATAGACTGTATGGGTTTTGTTCACTGCTCAGTTATTCCCAGAGTTTTAGCACTGGTACCTAACACATTATACGCGATCAGTCAACATTTGTTGCAAGGATGGTATTTTTATTGAAATGAATGAACATTACCTGCCTAATAGGGTTGGTGTGAGAATGAGGACACAAATAGTATCTTACTACATGTTATGTGGCACATAGCGGGTCTATGATATTATTCTTTTTTTTGCCTTCATCCTAAGGATTAAGAAAGGCCTACCAGTTTTCAAACGATAGGTTGTGACCCACTCGTGGGTAATGAAATCAATTCAGTGGGTCTTAAAGTGAATTAAAAAAAGAATGGAATAGCAATTATTAGAGAAAATAACATATAGTAAGAAAAAGTATTGTTTCCTGAAACTTTTGTTCTGGGGTTGTAATATATGTATCAGTGGAGATATAACCTATTTCTTAATGTGGGTAATTAATGGGTAAAAGAAACTTGAAAGCCACTATTGTAGCTATAACACAGTATAGTATATCGCTTCTAAGCAACACGGTGTTTAAGTTAGGGCAGCTAAATGCGGATATATCCAATTCTTAAATATAATTCCATATACCCTCGCTGCCTTGTTATATTATTCAAGGCCCTAGAATCTTCTTTAGGCATCAATGTCATCACTAAAACTTGGGGGATCACTAGTTTTCCCTTTTATCTAGAGCCTGTAACTATCTTTTTCTAACCTGTGTATTTTTTGAAAGTAACTTTCACTTCTGTACGTTGTGTACCGTGGCCTTTTCCAGGGTATTGAAAAGATATCTCTAATATTGTTAGTATTTTTATGGTACAATCTGTCTTATATAAACTATACAGTGATGATGTTAACATTATGTTATAATGGCATTCTCTAATAGCTCAAAGTACTGCTCTTATTAAATTTTATTGCCCTGATGACTTTATAGGCTAGTATTATTAGTTTGATAAAATCAAGGCTATACAGATATATAAAAACCCAGATTATGTGTAGGGTCATAGAAAGACCCAGACAAAAGGAAACCAAAGCATTTAAGGGTTAAGACCATGATAGTTATGATTGTGGTAGCTTGGTAAGTGATTTCATTTTTCAGTGAATTTTTAAAATACAGGTTTGATAAGCATTTGTGTAACTGAACTATGATTTTCTTCTTTAAGGCCAGTGGTCACTTCCAAACCTTTGATGCTGTTGACTTCCTCAGCATTAATCATTGTTTTATACTCCAGTCTCCAAGGATGCATAAATTATGATAATGGAAGCAAGAGGAGGGCTGGAGCTTGTGGTTGCTGCTGCATTATTGTGTCCACTGGGATGTTGTTTTGTGTGCTCATCCTCTGCAGATTGCTGGGCTGAGAACTGGATCCCGTTCCCTGCAAAGCTGGAGACAACAATGAATTTTAAAAGGCATGAGAGCAGTCCTGTTAAGTGGTCTGATTGGAACTGTTACAGACTTGATGGAAAAAAATTATTCTGGGGATCTTAGGAAATCTCATGCAAGTATAGATTGTCTCCTTCCTCACAGTTAATTTGTTTTGTGGGTCTTAGTGGCAAATGCTCAAATAATTCAAATTGTTACCTCCAATCCACCATAAGGAAAGACTGCGGTCAAGTCACAGAGTTTAGTTTTCAGGTTTTCTCATGACTGATTTCTGTCAGCCATTGCAGACTGGTGAGCTAGATGCTGTCTTATTCTTAGAGAAGGAGCTAAACAATGGTTCCTTGTTTATTCTTTACATTCTTTTTCATTTTAAAAGTGCAACGCTTACTTTGGAAAATTTGGGAAACAAAATATTTAAACTGCAATATAAAAATTTCCCAACACTCGTAAATTCCTGTTACTTTATTATGTCTACTTTTCAGTCTATTGTCTGTTTACACATAAAGGAATACTGCGTATATTTTTTTTTCTGATGGATTTGAGATGAAATGAATATTTTTGGGGAAAATACATTACTAAAGTAGATGAAGAAGAGGTAGAACCCTTAACCTGGGATGATGTTCATGGAGGAATTTGATAAAGTTGTCAAAACACTGTTCATAAAAAGTTGCTAGTTTCAGAAGGCTTAGCTAGTCAGTATTCACATCTTGTAGACGATGCCAGTGCTACTTAAACTGTCCTAAAATATGTTTTTCAATGTCATGCTTCTTCATTTTCCTAAGTTGTTGTAACCCAAATATAAAAATGCTGGAGGGCGCCTGGGTGGCTCAGTTGGTTAAGCGACTGCCTTCGGCTCAGGTCATGATCCTGGAGTCCCAGGATCGAGTCCCGCATCGGGCTCCCTGCTCGGCGGGGGGTCTGCTTCTCCCTCTGACCCTCCCCCCTCTCATGTGCTCTCTCTCTCATTCTCTCTCTCTCAAATAAATAAATAAAATCTTTAAAAAAAAAAAAAAATGCTGGAAAAAAGATAAGGTTGGTCTGTACTTTTCTTTTTTGTCTTATTTATGACAAGGACACTGACGTTGGATGATCAGTGATCATGCTGTTGTGCCACCCGTTTTTTGAAATCCTACAAGAAAATAAACTCTGTATATTTTGAATATAAAATGCTATTACATTATTCACTTTAGATATAAATAACTTAAAAATTAAAGCTTTCATCCTACAAAAGATGATTTATCATATATAAGATGTTGAAAACAGCAATAAAAATTTATTTTCAGTTCTCTATCACTGCCTATAAAAATCACCTCAAAACTTAACGCAGTACTGATAGATTATTTCTCATGCTTCTCAGGAACCAATAATTGGTTCCTGAATTTTGGATGTCAAATGGATTGGCTGGGCTCACCTTGGCGGTTCTGCTTCCAGCTGTTGGCTGGAGCCACTCATTCAGCTTGGATCTCAAATGTCCAAGATGGCTTCACTCATGTGTTTCACGTTTCACCAGGGTGGCTGGAACAGCTGGATTCTGCCTAGGTCTTTCTCTGTCTCTGTGGCCCCTCTTCTTTCAGAAGGTCAGCCTGAGATACATGGTAGCCGGATCCCAAAAGGATGAAAGCAGAGCTGTCAAGCCTCTAAAGGCGTAGGTCCAAAAGTGGCTCAGTGTAATTTCTGCTGCATTCTGTTGTTCAAAGCAAGTCACTACGTCAGCCTGATTGAAGGAGGGGGAAACAGAACCCGTGGCTTGGTGAGAGAAGTGGCATGTGCCAGAGGTGACATCTTTGAAGACAGTCTACTGTATTAGTTTAAACAGACATTGCTAAGGCCTTGAAGCCCTCTGTGTGCTCTTTCCCTGAATCTGCCCTCCTCTTGTCCCTTATTCCCATCCCCAGATAACCACTGCCCCGTTTTTTTTTTTTCTTCTCATTTTCTTTTCATTTTACGGTATATGTAGGTATCTCTAAATAATGTTTTATTTAGTTTACATGATTGATATGTATTTCTTAAAATAATCTCTTAAGCTTCAATTTAGAATACCTACACTGAAGATTATTTACAAAACTCAGAAATGCAAAAAGAAAAAAAAAATCCTACTCCTAAGTATAATCATTGGTAACATTCTGGTATATGTTAACACATGTGCACACTCCCCAATTCATATCCACTATCTCTTGTTCTCTAAATCTGTTTCTTGAGTTTGAGTGGTAAGGGCTTCTGCTTTATCTGATTCTATAATAATTGGTTCCTGAATTTTGGATGACAAATGGCAAGAACTTGGATTTGTGAGAGATTCATTTAAACATTATTTGACTCTGTTAGGATGGTTAGAGTTTGCGTAGTGGAGGATAGATACGTGTGTGTGTGTGTACATAAGTGATAATTCTTTTGGCCCAGGGACCACACTTTGAGAACTTCTGTCCTACAATATGAGTTTTAATGGATATATTGTAGCTCATCACATAAATGTATCCTACTTTAGTCAATCCCTTTTAAGTCAGGTTGTCTAGTGTTGCTATTATAAGCAATATGATAATGATCCTCACGTACATTTAGTAGCATTTCGTTTTAATATATTTCTAGAAGTTGAATTACCTGGTCAGAAGGTTGGCACATTCGTAAGGCCTTTAGTATGTGATGCCTAATCATATTCCAGAACACTGTATTTATTATATTCCGAACTAGGAAAATATGAGAAATTTAAATGAACATTCCAAAGTCTCTGAGGGAAGTTACCAAAGGGGACTCTCAAAATAATTTAACATTGAAATAAGTGTATTGCCTCCGTAAGGTTATTATTTTGTGAGGGTGATACTCCTTTGGATGTAAAAATTCTAATATATTAAAAAATTGACCGGGCGCCTGGGTGGCTCAGTCGTTAAGCGTCTGCCTTCGGCTCAGGTCATGATCCCAGGGTCCTGGGATCAAGTCCCACATTGGGCTCCCTGCTCGGTGGGAAGCCTGCTTGTCCCTCTCCCACACCCCCTGCTTGTGTTCCCTCTCTTGCTGTCTCTCTGTCTGTCAGGTAACTAAATAAAATCTTTAAAAAATAGAAATAAAAATAAAAAAATTGATCAATTTATATGACTGTTACACCTTGCACATGGGTGATTAGCATTTTTAAGTGTATGTCTTCAGATAAAAGGGTCTCTTCTTCCTTAAACCTCCCAACATGTGGACCAACGTGATGTTTATTGTTTATAATCTCTTACAGTGACATCTCTGTAATTTTGCATTTCCTATTGTAATTTGGCATAAAGATGAGTTATCTTTCAAAGTAGTTCTAGGGAAAGTAATAATTTCTAATCTTGAAGGCCAGAGATTGGGTCTGAATCTTGTGTTTGCCACTTACTTTGTGACCTCGTTAATAATCTAAGCTCTAATTGTCCTTTTTGAAATGATAGTAATACCTGGACTTGTTTATGTAGAGAGATTGGGTATTTCTGGAAACAGGGCAGTATTCTCTTGCTGTAGCCCATGGAGTTCTACCTGAAGTGACCTCCTTGCTTGAGCTTTGAAGGAGGATCACAAGTGAGAGACCAGTTAGTGGACTACTGCACTTTTTATCCTGGTGGCCATGTTTTTGCCTTGAGAAGGTGTGGGGATAGAGTTAGGTAAGGACTGATGAGTACTCTTGTCTGTGTTTAGAATACCTCTCTTTATTTTCCTCTTTATGTATCCACTATATTCCTTTAACTTTTTCACTGGATTGTTTTGAGGATTTTATGAAGGCTAAAGCATGTGAGAGCTCTTTGAAAACTGTACAGTCTTTTTTGAACTCAAAGTAATATGATGTTTGGCTCTATTCAGAGACTACTGGAATGAATCACTCAGTGGCCCTCAAGGGTGGTTAGTATCAGAGAGCCAGGTAATTATTTATATTCCTCTAAATTGTTTTCTGGTAATTGTTATAGATTTTTGTTACAGCTGTTTGTCATGGATTTTTGATGTATCAAATGTTCACAACTTAGAGGGGTTCATTTAAATGAGTTTATAAAATACTTATTTGGAATTATAAATCTCCTTAGGCACAACTTCATCCACAGCATTTTTCTCAGGCCGGTCCATAAAGCCCATTTCATCCTCCTCCGTGTGTGTGTGTGTGTGTGTGTGTGTAGTGTAGTGTAGTGTAGAACTGGGTGTAGATGATAGTTTGGACTTTGGAGTCGTACAGAGTTTAGGCTAAATCTTGGCTTTGTCCCTTAGTAGCTTCGTCACCTTGGGGAAATCAATTAATGTCTGAGATTTGTTCTCTTCTTCTGTAAAGAATAATTGTGCCTATTTCATAGGATGGCTGTGAAGATTAAAAAAGAAAATGTGAAGTCAGTTTGGGGCCCGTATGGCAAACAGGTCCTCAATAATTGTTTCCTTTCTCCTTACCCTCTGAATATATTGCTGTAGGTTTTCATATTCTTTTGAATCACTCCACTAGTTTTGTTTTGTTTTTGTACAGATTGCTAGATTGTCCTGAAAGACTAAATTATAGATGTGTTTTCGCCTCTTCGTATTGTTAGATGTTATGTAATAAAGGAGAATAATAAAGTCAGTGTGGAAAATCAGATAGGTCATAATAATGTGTATCTTTAGGAATTCTCTTAGAAAACATGCTTTTAATAAATTAAAACAGTTCCCCCATTTTTGGTATTAGAAGTTATTCCTGATCTGCAGCACAATGGCTATTTGCAATAATTGATTTTTTGATGCTTTTTGAATTAGATTTGTTCAGTATGTGCAGTTGTTTATAGTCGTGTGAATTTACTGAAGCAGTTCTGTGGTCAAATGTGTATTGGGGAGGTGTCAGGCTTTACACATTTGCTGATTATCTAGTTAGGAATACTGCTTATGCTGGTCAGTGGTTCCTGCTGATTTAAAAACAGAAGGTGCATCTGTAGACTGTGCTTAGATTGTATAAAATTGGTTGCATTAGCATCTGACACTGCAGGAGAGCAAATTATATCTTGAACGAATAATTTTAAAGAATTCAGCTGTTTGTGATCTTTGTAACGAAGGTAACATTTTATCTCCATCATCTTAATTTCAGTAAGATCTAATTTACTACCTAGCCACATCTCTTCTTTTCTAGTGGGATTTAGTCTTTATAGGTTGAATCGTTTTTAGTTTTATATTTTTAATGAAGAAGATTGTCAGCAGTAGGATTTCCTGTAAGGAATTTTAATTCATTTGTTTTCAGCTGAAGTTGGAATCATCGCTAATAAACTCATGAAAATATCATTCAGTGAATAAGATCTTAACTGATCAATTTTAAAAATATTGTGTTAGTATTAATATTATTCCAGTTATTGCATCTTTAGTTTTTCTTGTTTAAATATTTTTTAGGTAGCATCACTTGGGCACAGGAAACTACTGTGCATTGTTCTATTAATAAAGAAGTGGTTGTTCTCTGATTTGATTGTTTGAATTGTGTGAATTGGAGAGTAATGTTTTTTTAGCATGACACTTTGGGAACTGCTACTTGGTTAGGATACTTTTGTTCCAAGGTCTCTTTGAGTCAGTTCCTATTAAAAGTGAAATGTGACAACCTGTATAACAATGAGAATATTTGAACAATACAAACTTATATTATTGTATGGCTTTGAGGAAAACCTCATACTGTGTCTAATTGAATTTATTATGCTTAATGAATATTTAAACCAAAGAGTACCTTTTTTGTTTCCTTGACCATTGAGTTTACATTTTTAAGTATATGTAAAATATACTATAAAGTATATAGAGTGCTGAAAATTTGCAGCCTAAGAGATAATTATATAGCAGTTGCATTATAGCATTTCCAAGGAAATACTGTTAAAAAAATTGTATCCTCAATAAGTTCTAATAGTTGGCAGAAGAAGGAAGGGGTAAAAAACATTAAATTAACATTTGCTTTCATTAATAGTTTCTGTGAATTTTTATAAAAGAATTGATCACAGTGAATTTATTTGGTAAATTATCAATCTCCATATTACACACCTTCTAAGAATGCCTTGGAGTGTCATATTCAGAAACATATCATTAACTTAAAATGGTGTTCTTTCCCTTTTTCAAGAGAACAAGGAATTCACATTTAACTGCTTGATACTAGCTATATTATGTAAATTATTATGGTAAGTGTAATATTATGTAAAAACCTTCCAAGTAGTTACAAAATAGTAGTAGTTATATGAGGATTTATATACAGTGAAATAATTTTTGTTAGTTTATTCAAGAAATCTGGGTGGCTCAGATGGTTAAGCGTGTGCCTTCGGCTCAGGTCCTGATCCTGGGGTCCTGGGATCGAGCCCCACATCGGGCTCCTGGCTCAGCGGGGAGCCTGCTTCTCCCTCTCCCTCTGTCTCACCCCCTGCTCATGCTCTCTCTCTCTGTGTCTCAAATGAATAAATAAAATCTTAAAAAAAAAAAAAAATCACTGTGAATGAAGTTTAGTGATGATTACAGCAGTATCAAGTAAGACGTTTCTCTTAACATTGTAACTATTAAGATACATTACCTGAGTGACCCTTTTCTAAATTTAAGCTTTGAAAAGGAGCGGGAAGGTGTGAGAGTGTGAATTTTGAGGGCTAGATAAAAGTTTGGATTTGTGTCCCCATGAAACTCTTAAAACTTGGCATTTTGTGACAAAGAAAGCTGGGAGGAATGCCTGACCACTTTGCTATTGCCCAGTATTTTCACTTGCTACATAGTTTAGTATGTTTGGATTCATTACGCTTTTGTTGGATAAAGCTGAATCAGTCCTTTTCCTTGGGTCTAAGAAAAATTGACCCAGTATATTCTGGTTTATTCTGTCCTACCAAGTATCATTAGCTATGACTTGTCATGTTTAAGGGATATTAAGAAATATCAAATCCTTTCCTTAAATATTTTTTTGGATGAGGAGGACTTTGCTGGCTGCCCTTAGGAGTTAGCAAATGCCTGTGTCAGGCAGTTCTGCTGTTTTGAGACAGTTAACTATCCTCTTGAAAAGAGTTGCCTGCTCATAGCATTCATAATAAATTTCAGCTGGTTTAAAGACCTACATTAAAAAGCAAAAGTTCATAATAGTTGAAGAAAATGTGAGGATATTTTTAGAGATTTGGATAGAAAAGAATTTCTTGAATAAGCTATGAGAAGGCACAAACCCTGATGGGAAGGACTTGATTTAACCACACTAAAATTTAAAATTTTGGTATGGCAAAAGAAACTGTAAACAAAATACAGTTTTCAGATTGAAGGGCAATTTTTGCAAGCTTGGGATCCAAATACGTAAGGAACATGAAAGAAACAGGAAAACAGACCAAAAAAATATTAAACAGGTCACAAAAGAAGAGATACAAATGGTTAATAATCATATAAAAAGACTACATCATTAAAAATCAAGGAAATACAAATCAAAGCCATGAGATACTACTTCTTACATGAGAGTGGTAGAAAAATTTAAAAGTTGAATAATACCAAGTATTGGTGAAAATGTGGGGCCACAAAAACTCAACTCTTGGCAATACCTAGTAAAGAGAAAAGTGCTCATACCTTGGAACCAACAGTTTCACTTTTAAGTAGATGATGTAGAGAAATTCTCACATGTGCACAAGGAGATATAATCAAGGATGTTCATAGCATCGTTTTTTTTTATTTTATAATAGAGAAATATTGAAAACTTAAATGACCATCAGAGGAAATGGATAAATTAGGACTTATTTGTAATCGGAGAATTGTATAGCAATTGAATGAATCCAATCTACTTACAACAAATTGGACAAATCTCAAAAATATAATTATGAGTAAAAGCAAGTTGAAAAAGCAGTATACAGATACGTAAATGTTAAAATTATGAAACTTTTGTCATGTGTGCATTCATATGTATTAACAGTATAAAAACATGGAGGGGAAGGCTGCACACTAACCTCAAGACAATGGTGATTCTCTGGAAGGAGGAGAATGAGATGAGGGTGGAAGGTGGGGCTTTAGCTATATTTGTAAATAGAAATGTTGCAGAAGTTAATGTCTCTGCTCATCAGTTGGTGAATTAATAGACAAAACGTGGTATATTGATATAATGGAAAACTATTCAGCTATAAAAAGAAACTACTGATATATGCCATGACATGGACACATTTCAAAAACATCATGCTAAGTGAAAGAAGCAAGACACAAGACACCACATACTATATGATCACACTTATTGAATGTCCAGGAAAAGCAAATTTAGAGGCATAGAGTAGATTAATGGTTGCTTGGAACTGAGGTAGGAAAATAGATTAACAGTAAAGGGGCGAGAGGAATTTCACTGGGATGATGAAAATGTTCTAAAACTGATTTATGGTGATGGTTGCACAAGTTGGTAAATTTACTAATAATCATGGGCGCCTGGGTGGCCCAGTTGGTTAAGCGACTGCCTTCGGCTCAGGTCATGATCCTGGAGTCCCTGGATCGAGTCCCGCATCGGGCTCCCTGCTCGGCAGGGAGCCTGCTTCACCCTCTGACCCTCCCCCCTCTCATGTGCTCTCTCTCTCTCATTCTGTCTTAAATAAATAAATAAAATCTTTAAAAAAAAAAATTACTAATAATCACTGAAGTATACAATAGAAATGGGTGAATTATGCAATATGTAAAATGTACCAAAATGAAGTTGTAAAAAGTTAATATTTGTTAAATCCACAAGTGGTGTAGGTAAATCCACAAAGTGTGTAGCTTCATGAATGTATATAGTTGTGTAACCCTTACCCAGATCAAGATCATTTATATTACAGTAATGTGATTATAGTTGACAATGCTGAATTGTATACTTGAAATTTGCTAAGAGGGTACATCTTAAATAAGTGTTCTCACCACACACGAAAAAGGTAATTGTGTGAGGTGATGGGTGTATTATGTAGCTGGATTGTGGTGACTATTTAACAATGTATATGTGTATCAAAACATCAAGTTGGACACCTTAAATTATACCTAAATAAAGTTGGGGTAAAACACCTGATGTGGCACCCCAGAAGGCTCCATTGTGTTTCCTCTTAGCATCCTCCCTTCTCCTGCCTCCAAAGGCAACTGTTCTATTATCATTATATATCAGTCTTTTTTTTGAACTTCATAGAATTGGGATCATATACTTTTGTTTAAAAATACATCTGAGATTCATCCATGTTGTTGCATGTAGTTCATTCTTAAAGATTTATTTATTTTAAAGAGTGAGTACGTGACTGGTGAGAGGGGCAGAGGGAGAGAATCTCAAGCAGACTCCCAGCTGAGCATGGAGCCTGACACGGGGCTTAATCTCATGACTCTGAGATCATGACCTGAGCCAGAATCACCAGTCGGACACTTAATCGACTGAGCCACCTAGGTGCCCCTAGTTCATTCTTTCTAATTGCTGTACAGTCTTCCACTGTAAATATACCAGAATTTGTTCATCCTTCCATTGATTGACACTTTTATTTTACTATTAGCAAAAAAGCTACAATGAATATTGTACATGTCTTTTGGTAAACATACACACTTGTTTCTCTTGGGTATATTTCTAAGAGTAGAATCACTGGGTCATGAGTTGGGTGTATGTTGAGTTTCGCTAAATATTGTCCAATTTCTAAAGTAGTTGTGCCAGTTTATCCTCCCTCTAGCAGCATATGAGTGTTCCAGTTGTTTCACATCCCCCTAAATGGCCCTATGGCATGGGTTTACCATACTTTATTTACCCATTGCCCTGTTGATTGATATTTAGGTGGTTTCATATTTTCAATACTTTGAATAAAACGCTCATGAACTTTTTCGTAGAAGGCAGTGCTTCCGATGAGTTCCATGAATGCTTTCCTAGAAATAAAATTGGTGACTTAAAAGGCATGGACATTTAAAATTGATTCTATTTGTGTTGCTGAAAAATTATACTAAATTGCTTTCCATCCAGCCACATTCTCAATTACCAAGTGTATGAGAGTGCTTGTTTCCCCAGATGCTTCAGTCTCTAGATGTTTCCCATACTTTTAACCTTTGCCAAACTGATGAGGGGAAGAAAACAACAGGAGTCAGGGGACCGTAAAACTTTAGCACCACTTTGCAACCCTTTTCTGGCATCTTTCAGGGTGGTAAGGTAAAGGGTCTGCTGTCCGACACATCTCCTTTGGAAATGCTTTCAGTTTTGAAGGCTACGAGGGGAAGGAGAGGCGGGGTTGATCGCTTAATGGGATCTAGTCAAGGCTTCATGCAAGAAGGATGAAAGAATTCAAGCTCAAATCAGAATGTTGGCTACCTAGATAACACCCGGACTATGTTGGTAAGGGCTAGAGGAGCAGATACAATTCTTTGGCAGGGGCTACTGCCTTTCTTACCTCATTTGATTAGGTATAAGAATTCTTTTTTTTTTTTTTTTTTGAAGATTTTCTTTATTATTTGAGAGAGAGAGTGGAGAGAGAGTATGAGAGGGGGGAGGGTCAGAGGGAGAAGCAGACTCCCCACTGAGCAGGGAGCGTGATGTGGGGCTTGATCCCTGGACTCCAGGATCATGACCCGAGCCAAAGGCAGAGCCAGGTATAAGAGTTCTCAAGGCTAATGAAGCTGCTTAGCGTAGCTAAGCACCTTGGTATAAGAGTTCTTAATTTACCTGTTCACCCTTCCTTTCAGAACTGTCCCAATTTCTGCTGTACCTGCGCAACTTCAGGAGAGTATTTGTTGCCTCTTACGAGGGAGAGACTACAGATCATTGTCTCTTGATGCCCTCTTCGTGCCTGACATGCTACTCGTAGTGGGCATGTAAATTCAGTGAATGACTCACTGGACTTCCCGCGCCCCCCCAACTTTGTAAAGGAAATGTCAGAATAGTATGACAACCTCCTATTACTGCTCCTCAAGACTGGACCTTCCCGGAGAGGGCCAGTGGTGAGCAGCTGAGGACAAGGACCGGCGAGGAGCCCAGCATGAGTTAGTAAGGGCTCCTCTCTGGCCTAACCAGGATAACGGCACAAACGTAAACAATCAAGTGTCTCACTGGGAAAGGAAGGGGAGCAGCAAGCCCGCGGCGCTGATGAGGAAAGGCCAGGATTTTTAAGTCCAGCTCAGAAATGGAGCTGTGGTGAGGACTCCGATTATATGTAAGCAGAGGCTCACAGAGAGGAACAGAAGCACTGGTTACTTCAGAAGCGGTTGCGAGTTTTCATATGCCTCCTACGTAACGGTGGCTTTGGGAGGAAACAGAGTGTTAAGCATTTGCTAGGTGCCATTACCTTTCAAAGTGCTTCACTTCCATTATTTACTTAATCCTGAAAATCCTATGAGGCAGACATTATTAATGCCCCATTTATAGATCAGGGTACTGGGGCTCAGAAAAACTGATTTGTCCAGGATCACACAACTGGTAAATAGTTGAATTGAGATTCTAATTTAGGAATGACTTCAGTGCTGGGGCGCCTGGGTGGCTCAGATGGTTAGGCGTCTGCCTTCGGCTCAGGTCATGTTCCCAGGGTCCTGGGATTGAGCCCCGCATCAGGCTCCCTGCTCAGCGGGGAGCCTGCTTCTCCCTCTCCCACTGCAGCTCTCCCTCTTGTACTCTCTCGCTCTCTCAAATAAATAAATAAAATCTTTAAAAAAGGAATGACTTCAGTGCTCATTCTCTTCACTTGCCACACTGGTATGAAAAATAACATTAAAAATGATAGTAATGTTTAAAATACGCTGATAGCTTACCACACGCCAGGCATTAATTCAACTTAAGTGCGTTATTTCATTTACTACCCCATAAAATAGATGCTGTTTTAATCCACACTTTACAGATGAGGAAACTAAGCAGAGAAAGGTTAAATAACCTTCACTAGGTCACACAGCTAGTTACTAGAAGAGTCCATGTTGAAATCTAGTCCATACTACCTTCTCGGGTCATAGTCTGGAGTGATCTTGCCCAGATGGTTTCTGAACAGCTTCATTAGCCTTGAGAGTATTTGGCTTTCTCCTCTCAGGCACAGGGATCACCTTCTTGTTTACTGTGTGTATAATCCTGCAGGTGCCAGAGGCTTCCAGAAGGCATATAACTAGACTTGGCCCTGTATATTAAGCTACTGTGGGCAGCATATGGGTTGTCTACCATTAGGTGAGATAACTGGAGGTAGCAGTGCTACTTGGATTACATAGTTCTAGGGTAGGGCAAGGCCCCATGCAGCAGGGTCCAGAGCGGGTTTGTCCTGACAAGGATGCGTAGAGAGAAGGGCCTGATCAGTGCCCTGAGCTAGCCCTCCATAATCTGAGTTTGCTGCATCCTGTGAATTCAGTTGTCCATCCCCGCCCGCAGTTGTAGCAGGGAAGAACCAACCCTGACAAAGTCCCATTCCTATTCTCAGGGATAAGTTGCTTGTTTATTCAAAGATAATCTATGTGAGGGACTGTGTGAGCAAATCTGAGAGAAACCATAAGAAGACCATCTTTGCTAAATCTTTATCTCAGTGCTCCCTGAGCACAGACTAATTCTCTGAGAATCCTAGTTTATTCTGTCTTGAAGAGCTTGAAATTATTGGAATTTTGACAGTGGTAGAGGCACTGTAGGGTTTGGATTGTTTTTCTGTCTGTGTACCAGCCTTATGCTGCCCTCTTAACTGCTCCCCTCTACGCCCCCAACAGCCCACATTTCCTGTGTGTCCTGTTTCTCAAGCCCTGGCTCCTTACCTGGCTCCACGGAGCCTGCCCTCACTTGTCCGTTGGCATGGATGCAGAGTACAGAGGCTGGGGAAACCTTGCTGATTTTCACCCAGGGGAGAGTTGTGTTTTTAAGACTATTGAAGAAATGCAAATTGAGGAGGAGAGCTCTCATAGCATTATTCCAAGCTAAGAATCCTTCTGTTATCTCCTATATATAAGGTTTTATTGGTTGAAATGGAGGCTGGGCCTTTATAAAATGCAGGTTTTATAGTAATGGCAGGAGGGAAGAAACCCCTCCAGATAATGGAGTAAAACCATGGAAGCAAAGTCATGGAGCCAAGCCGAGAGGACGAAAGGAAGCTTTAAAATTCTCACTGTTATGTCAAGTCTATCAGTCTAGTTTAGGACAATTACTGAGTTAATTGCTACTTAATGGAAAATACATATTTCAGTGTTCAGACTTCCTAAATCCTTAATTAAAAAGGCATGTTAAATTAAAGTACCAATTAAAAGTACCAATAGAATGGTATTTAAGTATTGGCCACTGCTGCTTAAATTTAGAATTTTACTTCATTGAAAGGACTTTGTTTTGTTTTCTTTTATGAGAGTCTTAACTCTGTAGGATGGTTGGCCACAGGGAAAACCAGAAAGAAGTGCTTTCCTCGAGGCTATTTTCCTTTAAAGGTTACTTATAGACATGGACATTTTACTAAAGCAGTGAGTTGTCTTGAGGATTTTTAGATCATAGGATGACAGAATTTTAGAGTCCAAAGAATTCTTTTAGTCAACACTTTGTTTATATTTGAGAGAATTCATATTCAAAGACTTTTTTATGATCATACAGTGGCAGAATCTAGGCCTGCTGATGCCCAATCTGACACTTTAATATTCATGCTAAATCTTTCTCATGTTATAATGATTGTTGTGATTGAAAGCTTGCTAAAAATAATTGTGTGTTAAGAGTCAGATATTGGGGGCGCCTGGGTGGCTCAGTCGTTAAGCATCTGCCTTCGGCTCAGGTCATGATCCCAGGGTCCTGGGATCGAGCCCCGCATCGGGCTCCCTGCTCAGCGGGAAGCCTACTTCTCCCTCTCCCACTCCCCCTGCTTGTGTTCCCTCTCTCGCTGTGTCTCTCTCTGTCAAACAAATAAAATCTTAAAACCCCCCCCCCCAAAAAAGATATTGTTCAGGTGTAGGAGACACAAAGATAAATAAAAGTGGTTCAACTATCAAGAAGGCTTGGGCTAAGGTAGGGATGGTCAGCAAGTAGGTGGAAGATTGTCCAGTTTGATAAGTATAGGAAAGAGGTATGCCCAAGATGTGTATCAGTCAAGGTCTAGTTGAAGATAAGAGACCACTCCATCAGAAGAGGAGTGACTACAGAGAATTCAGTCTTAAGAATCATTGGAAAGAGTGGAGGAGTATGCTTCAGGCTGATCTCCAGGAATGACTTTCAGAGTCACACTGCAGAAGTAGCACACCAACAGAATGACCACTTCTGCCGTGTCAGGAAGCTGGGGGATTCTGGAAGCTGCTCTCCCAAATGTCAGCCCCAAGGTATTCCCACCTCTGACTACTTGGGCTTAGAAAGTCTCCATCAAATTTGCCTCCAGAGCCATCAGGCCATTCCTGCTAGTTCCTGGCTCTCTTCTTGACTGTGCTCTAATTTCAGGTCTCACCAAGTGGATCTGATTGGCAGAACCAAAATCATACCTGGTATCCTAGTATGGGTAGGGGCCTTTGAGAAATAGTTTTCATCTTTCCAGCCTTTATAATACTAGGGGACCCACAGAAGATTGTAATAGGTGTCTTAATGTAATAGTAGTGTTAATAGTGGTATATATGCATATAATATGTAGAACATATATATGATTTATATAATGCATTATGTACACACACAATGTAATAGTAACATAATGCTCAAAGTAGAGTGAGCCAGTCTATAGAGTCTTTGGGATCCGTGCGTAAGAGGGGCAATCGATCTGCTGGTGGTGGGGAGGAAAGGTCAGAGAATTTAAACTGAGAAGTAGTACCTGAGCTGAGACTCAAAGATGAAATTGCAGATGTCTCAGCTTTTCTAAGGAACTTCAAACCTATTTTGTCAAGTCTATATTCACAAAATACAATCCTCAAACGAGTAACATCAGTTTGACCTTGGAACTTGTTAGAAATGGAAATTCTTGGGTGCCACCCAGACCTACTGAGACAGAAACTGAATGAAGCCCTTCAGGTGATTTTGATGCATGCCAAAGTTTCATAAACTGTTGTGTCTGCACGATGATGAAGACCTATAGTCGGGTAGATTCCTGGGAGAGACTGATGGGGACCTAGTAAGCTATATAAGCGCAGTGATTAAAACCAGTAGTTTCTTGAGTTAAATCTCTGAGTTCGAATCTTGGCTTTTACATTTACCTATCTGTGATGATGAGCTGCTGGGGTAACAATACTTACCCTGCAGAACTGTCAAGTTTAAGTGACATGGCAGGGTATATGCCTCTCACAGTGTGTGACACAGCATAGGCATTTTGTAAAATCTTTTGGAGGAGACTTGACTAGAAGCATCCCTAAATTAATCTTTCTTGGGAAATGTTACAAAGGCATTTCAGAATTGAGTTCAATTCAGAAAGCATTTATGGAAGGCAGTCTGCTCTGTGCTCAGCACTGTGCTTGAACGCTGTGGTGCCTTGGTTCTTGGGAAGAGTACAGATGGTAGGGAGATATGGGTCCTGGCCTTGGGAGCTGTTTATTTTATTTATTAAGAAGACAAGTCCTTAAACAGGGAAGTAACAGTCTAAGATAGTAAATGATTAGGTGTACAATCAGGTGTTAATAATTTGATGCTACCAAAACAGTAAATATTACAGAAGCTCAGAGGAAATCAGTCAATGTGGGCTAAAGTAGTCAGGGGTAAGTTCCTGGAAGAGGCAGATGGGGACATTATATGCTTTTGTGGGCCATTTAAATCAAATTTCTGAGGAGCATATTTCTTTATACAAAGGTTTTTTTTTTTTTTTTTTTTTTTTTAAATTATGAACCTTGTTTAAAGATGTGGAAAATTCAGGAAATAAGGAAAAAACCCCCTATAATTTCACAACTCAGGCACTCATAGCTAGACGTTTTGGTGGGTTTCCATTTAGTGTCTTTTGAAAATCTTTTTTAAAAAATAGTAATTGCTGTTACAGTGTGATAAATCTCTATATTCTGTTTTGAGTCAATTCTTCATAATGCAGTGATGTTAGCATTTCCCCATGTTATTACAGACACAGCCTAATTTTAATGGTGGCATAGGTGTTGGGTCACTTGAGCTTATTAATACTCCCAATTTTTGAAATGAAGTTTGAAATAAACATAAAAGCAATTACTTATATTTCCAATTATTTGCTTGGGATAGATACTGAGAAGCAAATTACTAGGGTATGGATTGTGGACTTTCTTAGTGCTTTGGAAACATTGCCAAATTATTTGCTGGAAGGAGTGGTTGAATTTATGCTCCCTTTCCTCCTTCATTCTTTTTGACTCATTCATTATTTATGTGCTAGGCCCAATTCCAGGTTCTGGGGATATTAGTAGTGAACAAAATAGGCAAAAATCCCTGCCATATATGCTAGTAGGGGAAAACCGATAATAAAGTATATAGTATGTTGGATGATAAAATGTGCTAAGGAGAAAACACAGGAAAAGAGAATAAGGAATGGTGTGGGGATAGGAAAATTATAATTTTAAATAAGGTGATTGGGGAAGGCAGCACTAGGAAAGTAACTTGTGAATGAAGACAGCACATGCCCCATTCCTTGGTATTTATCTCACGGAATGAACAGCAAGGGAAAGGGCCACAAAGTGGAAGCATGGCTTGCATGTTTGAGGAGCAGCAAGTAGACCTGTGTGGCTGGAACAGGGAGTCAGGGTAGGGGGTGGGGGGGCAGAGTAATAGGAAGTGAGGTCAGAGAGTTGCTGGTAAAGGAGGACGTGACTTAAGTAACAGGATTACTCCGGCTGCTGTTTTGAGAACAGTCTGTAGGGAATCAGAGGCAGAAGCAGACACCTGTTAGGTGACCATTGTAGTGGAAATGATGGTGACTTAGACCAGCGTGGTAGTGTGGAGATGGAGAGAAATGATCAGAACTTGAATTTATTTTGAAGATTTAGTTGACGGGATTGGCCGACAGATTGGATCTGAAATGTGGGAGAAGGATCAGGAGTTCAGTTTTGGACATGTTAAATTTGAGATGTCTGCTAGGCATCCAAGTGGAGATGTTGAGTAGTAGACAGTTAGATAAATGAGTCTGGAGTTGGAAGAAATAAATGTAAAGTTGACAGTGCATATTTGTATATGAAGTGATGAGACTAAAAGAGACCAGCAAAAGAGGACATCAAGAAAGAAAAGTGAAGTCCAAGGACTGAGGTCTGGGGCCCTTCAATTGGAAGAGGTCTGCAAGGAGCTTAAGGAGAAGCAGTGAGGCAGGGGAGAGGGATGCTGTGGAAGCCACATAAACAGAGAAAGTGGAACCCATCAAGGATGTCAAAGGGTGCTTATAGGTCAAGTAAGATGCCTGAGGATTGATAATTGATGTTAGGGGTAAGAAGTGAGTTGGTGTGGTCATTAGTACATGAGCAGTTTCACAGCTGTGGTGGGGTAGAAGCTTGATTGGCACAGGCTCAAGAGAGTGAGAAAAGAGGAACTGGTAAGGTGGGTACAGACATTTCTTTGAAGTATATAGCTTTGAAGACAATGAAAGAAATGGGGGGGTAGCTGTGGGGGCTTGACCTTTTAAAAAAGATTTGCAGAAATAACAGTCTGTTTGCATGCTCCTGGGAAAGCTCTAGTAGAGAGGTCAAATTAATAACACAGGAGAATTGGTAGAGCAGTGTTTGAGTTGGTGAGAGGGATGGGATCCTAGTTCACGAGTGGAGGAAGAGCCTTTGCAAGGGGCACGGACAGTTCTTCATGGTAGTAGGATGAAGGCAGCGTCTGTGGGTCAGTGATAATAAGTGGGTAGGAGTAGTGATGGAGGCTTATGGGAGTTCTCTTCTGATTGGTTTTCTCAGTGAAGGGGCAAATGAGGTAATTAGTGGCAATCGAGGTTGGAGAAGGTTTGAAGGGAGAGAGGAAAGTATGAAATAGTCACGGAGGAGAACAAGAGAGTGAATGAATTAAGGAAAATGTGGTATAATTACTCAAGCTCACTTACAGTAAATAATCCAAATTTAAAGCTAGTATTTTAGTATTTTAAGCGTAATAGGGTGATTTTCTCCACCTGGTACAGGGATGCAGGTGGATCATTGGATTTAACAAGGATTGTTGGACTTTTGCCAAGTGAGGTTGACAAAGTAAGAAAGACACAAAGATGTTGAAGATGTATGGAAAGGAATGGTTATAAATAGAATTTAAGCTGGGTGAGGAGGATAGGGTGGGCCTGAGGTGGATCAAGGGCACTGAAAAGGTTGGTATAGTGTCCCTGTGGGATTGAAGAATGAAGACAGAATACTGTAGGGACTGAACTAGAAGGGCAGGAGGTGGGTCATGGTTGGAGGCTGAGGTGCTTGAAACTGATTATTGAGGGAGTTTCAGTTATTGGTAACTGTAGAGTTTGGGTATGACCATGGGAGTGAGTAGTTGAGATTGGGTAGAAAACCTTGGCAGGGAGGAGGCCAAGGAATCAAGAATTCTGGGATTTTGAAGGATTGGCCGTGTGCATACTGAAATCACTGAGACTGTGGTAGGAGTGCTGGTAGAGTGAGGGGCAGTGTACCAGGATCCATGTGACTCAGGAATGAGGAGTAACCCTAGGATTGTAGATGACAGCAGGGCCGAGTGGGAGTGGGGAGTGTAGTCTGGTGAGCTCAGGTTAAAATCTGGGATTTTGGAAAATGAGGAAGAAAGGTCTGGAAGTGGAAACAAGGAACAGAGGCTGCCTACCCTGCCTCCAGGCCAGTGGGAGGGATGGAGAGGAAACACTGACCGCTTGAGAGGCCTACAGAGGAAGCCAGCATTAGGTCAGAGGAAGAATGTAAGAATGGGAAGGGAGCTTAGTGCTAAGAGATTGAGAACTGTGCTGATCACTGACCCAGGAGTGCCAGAAGGCAAGTGAAGGAGTTTCAGTGAGTGTGCCAGTTTTGTTGTTCCTTTGCCAGCTACACTTAAAATTCACTGTACTTGTGATGGATGACATGGTTCTTTGTCTTTTTAATTTTTTTAAACTGCTAGTGTAATTGAATATTAATTCATATAGGAATATACAATTGGGCACGTTTATAAATTGTGATGCTTAAGAGCATGTTTTGGAAGGGTCTGATTTGGATGTGGGAAGAGGAGAAAGATGAGCAAAGCATGTCAAGTTTTGTGGGAAAGTGGATTGATTAGCCTGGCTAGATTTGGGGATTCATTTTTAAGAAACAGATGAAATTGGGTGGTTTGGTCCTTTTTATTTTTTTTAAGATTTATTTGAGAGAGAGCGCGTGCGCGTGCATGGTGAAGAGGGGCAGAGAGAGAAACTTTATCAGACTTCTGCACTGAGTGTGGACCCCAATGCAGGGTTTGATCCCAGGACCCCAAGATCACAACCTGAGCCAAAACAAAAAATAGGAAACTTAACTGACTGCGCCACCCAGGCACCCCAGGTGTTTGGTCTTAATGGCCAGGCTAAGGATTCTAGGCGGTTCTAGCTTTATAACATAAAGGTCATGAAACATATTAAAAGTAGTATAGGTCCTCAAAAAAATTAAATGTAGAATTGCCGTATGATCCGGCAGTTCCAATTCTGGACATATGTCATGAAGAAGTGAAAACAGGGTCTTGCAGAAATATTTACACTCACGTTCATAGCAGCAGCATTATTTTTTAAAAAAGATTTTATGGATTTATTTGGGATAGCGAACAAGAGAGCAGGAGCAGGGGGAGCAAAGGGAGAGGGAGAAGCAGGTCCTCGCTGAGCAGGGAGCCCGACGTGCGGGGCTCGATCCCAGGACCCCGGGATCATGACCTGAGCCAAAGGTAGACACTTAGCCGACTGAGCCACCCAGGTGGCCCTCATAGCATTATTTATGATAGCCACAGATGGAAGAAACTCAAGTGTCCATAGACAGATGAATGGATAAATAAAATGTGGTATTATTACAATGGAGTATTATTCAGCCTTAAAAAGGAGGGAAGTTCTGACACATGCTACAACATGGATAAGCCTTGAAGACATTGTGCTAAGTGAAATAAGCCAGGCATACAAGGATAGGTATTGCATGATTCCATTTCTATGAGGTACCTAGAGTAGTTAAGTTCATAGAGACAGAAAGTAGAATGGTGGTTTCCAGGGGCTATGGGGAAGGGAAAATTGGGAGTTATTTAATGGGTTCAGAGTTTTAGTTGAAGAAGTTTTGGAGATAGATGATAGTGATGGTTGTACAATAACGTACATGGACTTAGTGCCACTGAATTGTATACTTAAAAGTGTTAAAATGGCAAATTTTATGTATATTTTACTCCCTGCTCCCCTCCCCACCCCCACCCCCAAAGTGGTGTAGGATATATAGGTACCATTTGGATATATGGTATAGGTAAGGACTAGGCAGCAATGGCTTGTTTCCAGGGGAAGAGAGGCAGAATTTTGTTGACAAGAAAGTCTTCTGGTTGACGGGCATAGTATGTTTCCTTTGCTGGCATTTCAGCTTTATGTATACTGTATGCAGCAGTTTGGCTTTAGCTTTGGGTTCTGAGTATGGTTTAGAGGTACTTGGGAAACACGTTTTCCAAGTAGGGAAACATTTCTCTGCATTCTTATCCCTTCTGTTTAGCAAATAATTTTTTTTTTTTCATAGAGTATCCAAGGATACCCTCTAGTCTTCAAAATTATTCTAAGTTGTTAATAGGAATTCATCTTTTCATTATCATGTTTACTAGTTGAATTGAGCGCTAGTTACTTTGGAGTCATTTTATTTATATCCTGAACTTGGCAAAGGAGTTTAAATAGAGAAATTGGAAAGCTCTCATTCATAATCTGCTAAGGCCTATTTCATGACAACATGTTTTGGTTATTTGTCCAGATGTATTCTTATTGTTGAGTCACAATAATAACTAGAAGACAGATCAACAGGAGGACATACATAAATAAAACCAGAAAAGAAAGCCACTGTTGGATTCTTGGGAGTCTGATGGATCCAGGCTGAATCCCAGCTCTGTTGCTTAACTGAATTTGTTCTTAGTGAGCCTCACTCTTATTTGTAAAACAGGGATACATCTACTTACCTGGCAGAGTTGTTGTTACGATTAAGATAATAAAATCACCTATGGCAACTGCTGGTATACATAGGCATTCAGTAAATGGTAGCTGTTAGTATTCTAATTATTACTGCAAAAATGTTTAATGGAACTCTGTTTCTGAACCCAGAATGCAAACTTAGAAAGCAAAGAAATTAGCAGAAAGTTCCTTCAATTTATACAGAGATTCACCTCAGGGTTTCTGTAAATCTGGGAGAGTCCCTAGTGCATTTGATGTTTACAGATCATTAGCAAACAGATGCCAGGAGGCAAATAAACTGTAGCTTAAGGATTTTTGAACCACTGACGATGAAGAGAAAATCAGTTTCTGATAAAGTTATAACGTTTCTAAGTAAGTAATGGCAGGCAATGGGAAAATTTTAATTGGGTTTATAAAAGTTTATTTCAGGAGCACATGTATTTCCAATTTGAGGCATACCTATACATCTGTAGCCATCTAATTTATAGTGCTTGCTTATTTCTCCACTGGGGTTAATAATAAAAGAACAACTAATATTTATTGTGTGCTTGCTTATACGCCAGTGTGTCTTTAGGAAGGAAGCCCGTAGCATTCAGAGGCTTGTTTTCAATTGGATATTTTAAAATTGGCCCTTTATCCACTTAGAGAGACAGGGTATTTAATGAGTTCATTCTGTTTATTCTGTTATGCCAAAGTATTTGTTAAGCATTTGTAACAGAGAAGACCTTCTGTAGCAAAGCTAAGTAGAGCATGGGCCCTGACCTCAACAAATGCTGACGCGCTGTCCTCTAGACTGTTCAGAAGGGGCTTGTGGTAGCATGAGATGAACCACGGTCTAGTCCTAGATTCCACATGTGGCCACTTCGTCCCTGAAGTTTTTTCTGTCCTGGTCAGAATTAGGTTTGACGCCCTTCTGCTAATCCTAGCACAGCACTTTGTCAAACTCCGTGGTTAATTAATTTGGTGGATTCTCCATTTGGGTCACACCGTATACTCCGTGAGAGCAAGGACTGGCTTTTTATCACCTGGGCCAGTCACATCAGTGTGTTTGTGCTGTGAATAAATGCTAATTTTCAAAGTTTGGACAAATGGTAACCTATTGCTTTCTTTAACGATGATGCGCTTACGGTAGTCCCAATATCACAGCATTGTCATGAAGATTAAATTAGAAACTGTGTATAAAATGCCTATCCCCGTGCCTGATACATGGTGGGTATGCAATCAGTAGTTGTATTTGAGTAAATAATGAAGTTATCTCTTTCCACCAGATTTGACAGATGTGATATATCTATTTATGAAGACTGTATGCAATGATGTCACGTTTGTAGTACATAAAGGGCACAGCTGTCATTTAGGTTAAGTCTGAAGTAATTATTCACCTTGGAATAAAAATTGGACACTTAGGGTGCTCATTCAGAAACAAGGGCTAAAATGAATCCTAACTCACAGGGAAATTAAATGGAAACCTGAGATTATAACCATTAAAGAAAAAAGGTCCTTCATCAATATTTATCAATTTGATAGATTTTAGGAATTAGTTCCAAACCTTGAACTCATTTTTAAAAAAACCTAAATATTTAAATAATAAAGTTGAAAACTAAGATATTCAGCGGGCAAAAAGAGAAGTATAAGTGAACATATTCTCTGGACTTTTTTGTTCTCTCCAGCACACTCTCTCTTTCCATTTTAAAGCTCCCTTTTAGAATTTGACTTATGTTTGATTTTTGGGTTTATGTGGCATAAGTTTGGTTGAGAATCAGATTTATATACCTTTTGTAGATGGAATTAGTTATGAAAAATACTTCAAATTATTGGTAAGTAGTGGCATTTGCTGGTCAAAATCTATCACCATTCTCTAGAAAGAGAGATGAAACTCCCAAGATTTTACTGCATAATGTCAGTGGACTCATTATTTGTAGAACAGCTGATGCATTTAGGACTTGTTGATTCACTTAATTGGTAACTGTACTACATTCATAACTCCAACAACTGAAAACAATAGGTCAGTGTCTGCTGTTTATGCATAAATAGTCACATCAGAGCAGGATATGTCTGAAAGGCAGAATCTGTTAGTTTGAGGAGGAATCTGGCACGTGAATGTGGTTCCATTGCTTGCCATACTGAGGTGGGTTGTGCTCTCCTTCCCTGAATAATGCTATTTGGGTTTTTATTATAGGTGTAGATGGTGAACTGGTCCTGTGTTATCAGGCCGGCTGCTGTGAAAGTGTAATATTTGAATGTGTTTTAAATGCCGACGTGGAAGCAAAAGGCTGGAATAGAAACATAGTTTTAAAATTAGTGAGGACTGGTGCGCCTGGGTGGCTCAGTCGTTAAGCATCTGCCTTTGGCTCAGGTCATGATCCCAGGGTCCTGGGATTGAGCCCCACACGTCGGGCTCCCTGCTCAGCGGGAAGCCTGCTTCTCCCTCTCCCATTCCCCCTGCTTGTGTTCCTGCACTTGCTATATCTCTCTCTGTCAAATAAATAAATATCTTTAAAAAAATAAATAAAATTAGTGAGGACTAAGGTTCTTATGTCTTAGGGTCTTCATGTTTTAGGGCAAAAAGTTAATACCTGGAATAATTTTTAAGAAATTCCAGTTGTACATGGAAACCAAATGTTCATTTAAAGTACTTTGAAATGACTTTTTTTTTTTTAATTAGTGAAGTATACTCTTGTGATTTCAGGATAAAATCTGCATTGTGAAATGAGCAGTTTTTGTTTGAAGCAAGTAATTTTTAGTTTAAAAACATTTTTAAAGGAAAGACAACATAAATTATTCTGTTTCATTGTTAAGGAAAAGGAAATCGTGTTGATGGGTTTTTTTTTCTATGTAAAACATTTGAAACATTCCTTTCAAAAATATATTTTTAATTAAATTTTAACTATCATAAATGGAACAGTTTACTAGGATAATTGTATTTAGTTAAAATGCTAAACTATTGATTCAGGTATTTTATAATATAACGTGAGTGAAGCTGACTCTTTATAGCAGCAATGAGTTTAATAGGGAGTGTCCTTAAAGCTGGAGTCCAGCTTGTAATCATAGTGTCAAGAAACTTTTTAATTTTACATTATACAAAAAAAAAAAACTTTTCTTCTTGAATATGAAAAAAATCTTATTTCTGAGTGTGTTTGGGGAAGATTGAGCTTGTCCTCAAAATGTGTGACTTCTCAGACTACTTTCTGAGCATATACATTTTCAGTGTATAAAATTTGAACATTTCATTAGGGAAAGAGCAGTGTAATGGACTATCCCCTGCTTGCAGCATATTCCCATCTTCTCATCTGGAAAATTAAATCTGATTACAGCTTGGATTAACATTTATGGTTGTGGGGGAGAGGAAGATAGTATCTTAAACTACATGAAATTGAACAATGAAGATTATATCGTTTATGGCGAATTTTTAAGTCTTGCTTTTAAAGGGAAGCGTTCTTATAATTGTAAGCTTTAAATATGTTCAATATTTTGTTTCTTACTGACTGAAATATCCTAGGGATAATGACTGGGTAAATTTTAGTGGGCATTAAATGTAATTTTTTTTGCCTTGATACCTGCCATGTTAAAAGTGAAAGCAGTGTAGATTCCCGTGTTAGCAGCTGCATTTGCTTGCAGTCTCTCTTAAATTTCCTAAAAGAGCTCCAGTTATGGACGATTGTAACATTTGGTTCGTATGCAGTTGTCACACATTTCATAGAAAATGAAGTCAGTGTATTTTTCAATAATCAGTTAAAGCGTCATGCCTTGACCCTTCAAATGGAGTCATTGGTGCGACAGAGAGAAACAGGAAAATAATTTGGTAAGGGGTGTGTGTGTGTGTGTGTGTGTGTGTGTGTACACATACTAGTTACTGATCTACAAATGAGCCCTCATACATAACCACAGTACTTTTATGAATTATTTTGCATTTCTGTTGTAAAAGATCTGTCTACCACGTTTTCTAGGAACTTTAAGCCTAAGGCAGAACTCAAGGTTTTGGAGCCTGTGTAAAATAATTTATAGCACCGTTCCAGCAAGTCTTGCCCAAACTCTAATTCTATTAATTAAACATCCTGTGGCAATCTGGTATATCTTAAAGATTTAAAGTATGTTACAGTAGAAGACTAGAAAACATGAACAATTGAGGTCGAAGAAAATTAACCTTTCTTAAAGAAAAAAAAAATCAAGACATAGTTGTTCTGAGACTTTTCTTAATTTATTTATTTTTCCCCTGTGAGGACCTAGCCTCTTAAGCATGGTCACGTTACGCGCCTGAATCAGCTTGTGCTATTGGGAGTCCTGTGCTGTGAAATGTCTGTGTTAAGTATAGAAATGCTTCTTGTGGCCTCCAGTGGAAGCAGTTGGTGCACACATGTCTTTGTGGAGACCTCCTCTTGCATGGACGTGGTGCTGGAAGAAGGTAGTGGCCCATCATGTTGATTTGATGCGAAGCCTTATTCCAGAGCCAGCTGCCTCTTTTAGGCTTACGTGGTTAAGAGATATATGGACTCTACCATACCATACATGTTGTGGCAAGATAAGGTATTTTAAATACGATATTTTAGGTTGAAAAGTATTTTCCTGGGAGATGATGAAATTGATTTTTAATTTTAAGAATCTACTACTTAAATCTGGAGAAAGTTGCTGAGAGAGAAGGAAAAGGAATGTTCTTAATTTTCTGTCAGAGGGACAATTCTTCGAGAAAAAGCTTGACATATGCCCATGACTCTGTTCTTTCTGCCAATTGCCTAAGCAAATTGTTGCTTTTTTCCTTGGTAGTTCTCTGATCTGCAGATTTTTGTGTTGAAAGTTAGCTGTTTGGTGACACTGCATTTGGCGGTGAGGGTATGAATGTGAGAAGGTGTTTTGGAACATTAGCAATTATAGTATTGGATGGTGGATAAAGAAATAGATACATAAATATTAGACTGATGCACACTTTTCCAGTGTATGTTATTTTCCATATAAAGATATAGAACATTTCATAAAATGTTCCCAGACCATTTAAAACTCAAAGAAATGCAGCTGATGCAATGAAATACATAGAGTACTTGTAAAAACATACAGACACGCAAGTGGATTGCTGCCAGACAGAAAATTTAAAGGCGGTTTGCTTAACTGCAGGGTGCTAGGTTTTGTACATGTGCCATGCTGAAACTGTTAGTAAGGCGGGTGTTGTGTTGCTTGAGAAAAGCAGATTGTATTTGGACCTTTTAAACTCAGATGTTTCCAATGTCGATATTTTGGTGACATTATGGCATTGTGATCGACTCAAAGTGAAAAAAGATGATTTCAACCCACTGTGCAAAATAGACATTTTAAGAAAACTCAAATTATTTTCAGTTTTTTGTTAATTTTTACAAAATGGCTTTCATAGTTTTATGAACTATCAGGTTGGATCTTTGAGCTAATTGAGTGGAACTTTTTAGGTTGGGCTTTTGTTTTTAAAAAGCATTCACCCCCCTCCCTTTTTTTTTTTTAAATATTGCTTTAGAGAGTATTAAGAACCCATAAAGTTTGCTTTTGTAAACCTCAGGGCCTTAAAGGAAATCACAAGCTTTATGCTTGGACCATAGTAAATAATAATCCATGTATTATCTTGGAACATGATTCTGTAAAAATCTGGGAATCTCACTCTGGGCTGAGTCTTAGGACAGTTGAAGGAATTTGGTTGATGGTGTTTGTTGTCCCTGCCGCTGAGGCAGTGTTTAGGATTTGCATGACTATCATCTTGGCATTCTATGGTCATCTTTACCTTCAGTATATTAAAATAAGTGGATTTTTTTTCATCCATGTTTCCTTCTCTTTTTAAAATTCTGCTATATTGTATATATGCATAAAATACATTTTTAAAATAAGTTAATTATTAATATAGTATCTTAACATAGTTGACTAAAGATGTAAAAACCTTCCTTCTCCCACCTATAAACAAGAAACTTTTTAAAATTGAAGAATATATCATAAATTTTGGTTTCTGACATCCATCCCCTCACAAAGTGGTGATTAAAAAAATTAGTCTTTGGTTTTATTCCATCTTGATTTCCATCAGTATTTGTGGTTCCTGAGAAGCACAAACTACTGCAAGAAGAGATGATATTAAAGATTTGTATGTGAGTCATTTCTATGTGAAGTTTTCTGGTTGAAGAGTAAGTGTTAACCACGTGACAGTTGGAAGAAAAAGAATAAGCCTTATTCTGTGGCTTTCCCAACTTCTGTTTTACTGTGTCCTCAGTGGCTTACAAGTGCTTTTTTCTGTTTTTTTCAGTCTTGGGAGCATATTTTAAATCCTAAAATACCAGCTTTTTCTGCCCCAGGGTGATTTACCTATGTTTTAGGGATTATAACTGCTACCCTCTTACTTAGGCTCTCCCATCTCCCAACCCAACAGCAAGCACACTTTTAGAGGTGTGTTAGGCATCTGGTTGTCCCTTTGCATCCTGCTAATTCTTCCCTGTAGACCTAGTGCTTTTCATGCCACGCCGTTAGCGCCCTCTGGCCTCCTCTCTCAAGTGGACCAAGTCCTTGTGTGATTTCAGCCCTTCCGGCCAGAGAGAAGCAACAGTTTCTTCCTCTGGCACACTAGGGCAGCCCTGCATGGAGAGGACCACGCCGGCACTCTGCTGGTCACAATGTAGACATGGCCTTTGTCCCATTGAGTGTTTGCACATGAGGGTAAGGAAAGAAATTGATCCCCAGTTTTTAAGTCAACCAGAAGATCCCTCAAGAGCTGAAATGGTCTACAGATAGTTTCATCTCTTTTGGACCACCCATTTTTGGAAGGTCTGCTTTTTTGGTATGCCCTTTTGAATACTCCTGCTTTTGTTATTAGCCTTGGGTTTTGAAAAATAACATCCATTTGACTTTAATGACTTGAAAACTGGTATTTTTAGGATTTAAATGTAGTATGTGAATAGGCCCTTAGTTTTTTCCCTTTTTGATTCTTCGCTGCAGAAAGATTAACTGCATTTTTGTCTTGTGATTTTGGAGGGTTTTAACTTTTATGTGGATTCACTCTCACAGAGAGTAAATTGATGTTTTAAAAGATAGCTAAGAAAACTGAATAGTATGTTTTGTGATCAGTGTGTGAGGGGACCCTCAAATACTGTGCTTTTCCACTGATATGTGATTTTTCAAATACATATTATTCTTGTCACTCCCCATAATGTGTCTCTGAGGAACCAAATCTCTTTCTCTTATTAGAAAAGAATGAGTGTGTTCCTAATCAATAGCAAATGGAGTGCTAATAGCATTTAATTAGTACAGTTCTGTATTGACTTACAGACGATGGCATTGGATTATCTTGCAATTATGATTGAAGAATCAAGTGACCCCTTTAGTAATTCCATTTTAAGCAGATGGTCATAAAAGGTGTTTTCACCTATGTATTTTTATAGTTGATGAGCAAGTCTAATTATGTTAGGTAGAACATAATAATCTCATTTCATGATATTTTGTTTGTACTCACAAGCCAAAAGTGTATTGTTTGGTTCTGTTTTGAAGAAAACTTCATCCGGTTTTATCTGTATTTTCAGGAGTTCATAAGTATTTTGGTAAGGATACGTTTTATTTTTAAAAGCAAAGAGTTTTGTATTTGTTCTTTGAAAGAATTCTTCTCCCACTCCCTGCCACCTGCCAGTGTGCACGTGCACACACACACACACACAATCTGAAACTGGTGTTTAAGGTGGTTTATCAAGCACACATCTGTAACTGTGAAAAGGAGGCTTCTGATTAGAGAAAAAAAAGTCAAGCCAGGTTTAGGACTCATTTTCTCTGGAAAAATATATTGAGGGCAATTTGCAGCAGGCAAGATTTTTGCATTAGGTAATAGTCTAAAGTTAACAGTAGCATCAGGTCTTCAAAATTTTTCTTTTTTATATTTCTGGAGGAGGGTAATGGGAGTGCCTTGCCGAGTCCTTCCTTGTGCTCATCAACATAGCAGCCTCAGCTGCCCCCCTTGGATCCCCTGCCAGGGCTGCTATCATCTTCTGATCAAATATTAATGTGTGATCCTCTGCTTGCTCACTAATCCAAAGCCAATTAATATTATCTGTCAATTATTTACAGATCCTGAGGTGCAGAGGCAATTCCCGGAGGACTACAGTGACCAGGTTCGGAATGCGTAATTAATTTTTTACATGACAAAATTTATTTCAGAGTTGTTCAACATATTATTACTGTTCTTTTTACTGAAGGAGATAAATGAATTTTTAGAGGGAAGAGAAATAGCAATTAGGAACCCAAGACAAAAAATAAAAACATATTGAGGTCGGATTGAAAATATTGTGCTAGATTTGGGGTGTTACCTTCAGGGGGAAAATCCACAGAAAGTAAGGAAGAAAATCTATCACGAATTTTATTTTTTTACTTTGAGGAATGCTGTAGTCTGCAGTTCATTAGGAAATCCTTTTTGGATTGCCTGTGAACTTTTTTTTTCTTTTTTTAATGCCATTTAAACAGTCAAAAACCAGTGTAACAAAAACAGGAGGAGGAGGGAAGTTTATAACATTTCCTGGAATTTGAAATAGATTATGAAATTGTGTGTTATGGTAGTACTCCAAGAAGAAGATACACATTCAGGAATGGTCTTCTGGGTGGGGTTCTAATGACGGTAGGGAAAGTTGAGGTTGGCTGGTTGGCCCTGCCATCTCGAATTTCCTGTATCCTGCAAGCATGGAATGGAGTGGAAGGGACTATTTTAATCACAAGGTAGTGCTGAAGTTCTGATGCTGCTCTATTCTTGAAAATTAGATCCAGGTTATACATTCTGGATTCCAGTGTGTATCTTAAGAAATATTAGGGATGGTTTATAGCTTTTCTGGGGGAATCTTACATTTTTAGTTCAAATATGCAATTTGCTATGCTTTTTTAAAGCAGTTTCAAGATAGAAGCATCCTTGATTACACTGAATAAAACAACTTTATAAAACCATCCATTGTATTTTGTCTGTTAAGAAAAAATGTCCTTGAATGGAATAGAACTATCCAGTACAATAGTAGTTACACCTTTGCAATGTGGCCTGTTGTATGAGGGCAAGGTATCTGAGACATCTTTATGAATACAGGGGACATAATGTGACCAGGAATATAACTGGATAATCAGTATAATGAGACGCTTTGTAATGAGATTTTATTGTACAAGAACCCAAGAGAACTGGTATGGTTTGCTTTGTGTGTGATCTCAAGACTTTTAAATGAGATTTAAAAAATACTAATCTTCTCTAACCCTTGCTTCATCTTCCAACAGGAGAGTTAAATTTTTATCTTGCCTTAATTGCTGTGTGATTGAGCCCATTGGATTTAAACTACACAATCCAAAGATTATAGGACCTCTTTATTAATAATTTTTTTCTCATTAAACAGTGTCTAGAAGGTGGAAAATTTTAAAGTGTTGTTTTGAATAGACTTGAGGCCATAGCTCTTAAGAAAATCATTATTCTAAAGTTTTGTGGCTCAGTAAATAACCTTTGTGGTTCCAAGTTCTGAATTACCCAACAAGAGAAAATTTTGTAGGACAAAACTGAAAATAACATGGTTAACATCTGGATCTGTTCCTTTAAATCTAGTTTCTTACTACATCTGAAACTTTTTGATCAACATGGTTTTTTTTTGTGTGTGTAAATCACATGGGTAATAACCACATGGGTAATATGCTCATGACAAAATATTTAGGAAATATAAATAAATCAGAAATAAATTTAAAAAAGAATGCAAAGAAAGAAAATACAAGTCATCTATAATTTTAATTATAGATATAGATATAGATATAGATATAACTCAGAGATAACCACTATGACAATTTAGTATTTATGTTATGTTAGTCACCATACATTACATCATTAGTTTTTGATGTAGTGATCCATGATTCATTGTTTGCGTATAACACCCAGTGCTCCATTCAATACGTGCCCTCCTTAATACCCATCACTGGGCTAAACCATCCCTCCCCTCCCCCCCCCAAATCCC